>NW_027421145.1:0-59370 GCF_009905375.1 Apium graveolens | reverse complement strand
TTAACATGTTAACATCATAACATCCAATTTGACATCCTTTTACCACTCTTAGTTCCACTTTCACACAAGTCAAGTTCACATTTTCACCATATTAGAGTCACTTTGCACCCTATAAGAGTCACTTTCCACCATATATTTGTACAATTAACATGTTAACATCATATCCATTCAATTTGACATCGTTTTATCACCTCTTAGTTCCACTTTCATACAAGTCAATTTGTTTCACATTTTGGCTCTAATCAACCATGTAATTCACTTTTCACCATATTAGAGTCACTTTGCACCCTAAAGAGTCACTTTCCACATATATTTGTACAATTAACATGTTAACATCATATACATCCAATTTGACATCCTTTTACCACCTCTTAGTTCCACTTTCACACAAGTCAATTTGTTCCACATTTTGGTTCTAATTAACCATGTAAGTCACTTTTCACCATATTAGAGTCACTTTGCACCCTATAAGAGTCACTTTCCATATATTTGTACAATTAACATGTTAACATCATATACATTCAATTTGACATCGTTTTATCACCTCTTAGTTCCACTTTCATACAAGTCAATTTGTTTCACATTTTGGCTCTAATCAACCATGTAAGTCACTTTTCACCATATTAGAGTCACTTTGCACCCTATAAGAGTCACTTTCCACCATATATTTGTACAATTAACATGTTAACATCATATACATCCAATTTAACATCCTTTTACCACCTCTTAGTTCCACTATCACACAAGTCAATTTTGTTCCACATTTTGGTTCTAATTAACCATGTAAGTCACTTTTCACCATATTAGAGTCACTTTGCACCCTATAAGAGTCACTTTCCACCATATATTTGTACAATTAACATGTTAACATCATATCCATTCAATTTGACATCGTTTTATCACCTCTTAGTTCCACTTTCATACAAGTCAATTGTGTTCACATTTTGGCTCTAATCAACCATGTAATTCACTTTTCACCATATTAGAGTCACTTTGCACCCTAAAAGAGTCACTTTCACCATATATTTGTACAATTAACATGTTAACATCATATACATCCAATTTGACATCCTTTTCACCTCTTAGTTCCACTTTCACACAAGTCAATTTTGTTCCACATTTTGGTTCTAATTAACCATGTAAGTCACTTTTCACCATATTAGAGTCACTTTGCACCCTATAAGAGTCACTTTCCACCATATATTTTACAATTAACATGTTAACATCATATCCATTCAATTTGACATCGTTTATCACCTCTTAGTTCCACTTTCATACAAGTCAATTTGTTTCACATTTTGGCTCTAATCAACCATGTAAGTCACTTTTCACCATATAGAGTCATTTGCACCCCTAAACAGGAGTCACTTTCCACTATATATTGTACAATTAACCATGTTAACATCATATACATCCAATTTGACATCCTTTTAACCACCGTCTTAGTTCCATTTCACACAAGTCATTTTGTTCCACATTTTGGTTCTAATTAACCATGTAAGTTACTTTTCACCATATTAGAGTCACTTTGCCACCCTATAAGAGTCACTTTCCACCATATATTTGTACAATTAACATGTTAACATCATATCCATTCAATTTGACATTCGTTTTATCACCTCTTAGTTCCACTTTAATACAAGTCATTTTGTTTTCAACATTTTGGCTCTAATTCAACCATGTAAGTCCTTTTCACCATATTAGAGTCACTTGTTCACCCTAAAAAGAGTCACTTTCCACTATATATTTGTATAATTAACATGTTAACATCATATACATCCAATTTGACATCCTTTTACCACCTCTTAGTTCCACTTTCACAAGTCAATTTTGTTCCACATTTTGGTTCTAATTAACCATGTAAGTCACTTTTCACCATATTAGAGTCACTTTGCACCCTATAAGAGTCACTTTCCACCATATATTTGTACAATTAACATGTTAACATCATATCCATTCAATTTGACATCGTTTTATCACCTCTTAGTTCCACTTTCATACAAGTCAATTGTTTCACATTTTGCTCTAATCAACCATGTAATTCACTTTTCACCATATTAGAGTCACTTTGCACCCTAAAGAGTCACTTTCCACATATATTTGTACAATTAACATGTTAACATCATATACATCCAATTTGACATCCTTTTACCACCTCTTAGTTCCACTTTCACACAAGTCAATTTTGTTCCACATTTTGGTTCACTTTCCACCATATATTTGTACAATTAACATGTTAACATCATATACATTCAATTTGACATCGTTTTATCACCTCTTAGTTCCACTTTATACAAGTCAATTTTGTTTCACATTTTGGCTCTAATCAACCATGTAAGTCACTTTTCACCATATTAGAGTCACTTTGCACCCTAAAGAGTCACTTTCCACCTATATATTTGTACAATTAACATGTTAACATCATATACATCCAATTTGACATCCTTTTACCACCTCTTAGTTCCACTTTCACTACAAGTCAATTTTGTTCCACATTTGGTTCTAATTAACCATGTAAGTCACTTTTCACCATATTAGAGTCACTTTGCACCCTATAAGAGTCACTTTCCACCATAATATTTGTACAATTAACATGTTAACATCATATCCATTCAATTTGACATCGTTTTATCACCTCTTAGTTCCACTTTCATACAAGTCAATTTTGTTTCACATTTGGCTCTAATCAACCATGTAATTCACTTTTCACCATATTAGAGTCACTTTGCACCCTAAAAGAGTCACTTTCCACCATATATTTTGTACAATTAACATGTTAACATCATATCCATTCCAATTTGACATCCTTTTTACCACCTCTTAGTTCCACTTCACAACAAGTCAGTTTTGTGTCACATTTTGGTTCTAATAACCATGTAAGTCACTTTTCACCATATAGAGTCAACTTTGCACCTATAAGAGTCACTTTCCACCATAATATTGTACAATTAACATGTTAACATCATATACATCCAATTTGACATTCTTTTATCACCTCTTAGTTCCACTTTCATACAAGTCAATTTGGTTTCACATTTTGGCTCTAATCAACCATGTAATTCACTTTTCACCATATTAGAGTCACTTTGCACCCTATAAAAGAGTCACGTTTCCATATATATTTGTACAATTAACATGTTAACATCATATACATCCAATTTGACATTCCTTTATCACCTCTTAGTTCCACTTTCACACAAGTCAATTTTGTTCCACATTTGGTTCTAATTACACATGTAAGTTCACTTTTCACCTATATTAGAGTCACTTTGCACCCTATAAGAGTCACTTTCCACCATATATTTGTACAATTAACAGTTAACATCATATCCAATTCAATTTGACATCGTTTTATCACCTCTTAGTTCCACTTTCATACAAGTCAATTGTGTTTCACATTTGGCTCTAATCAACCATGTAAGTCACTTTTCACCATATTAGAGTCACTTTTGCACCCTATAAGAGTCACTTTCCACCATATATTTGTACAATTAACATGTTAACATCATATACATCCAATTTGACATCTTTTATCACCTCTTAGTTCCACTTTCATACAAGTCAATTTTGTTTCACATTTTGGCTTCTAATCAACCATGTAAGTCACTTTTCACCATATTAGAGTCACTTTGCACCCTATAAAGAGTCACTTTCCACTATATATTTGTACAATTAACATGTTAAAATCATATACATCCAATTTGACATCTTTTACCACCTCTTAGTTCCACTTTCACACAAGTCAATTTTGTTTCACATTTTGGTTCTAATCAACCATGTAAGTCACTTTTCACCATATTAGAGTCACTTTGCACCCTATAAGAGTCACTTTCCACCATATATTTGTACAATTAACATGTTAACATCATATACATCCAATTTGACATCTTTTACCACCTCTTAGTTCCACTTTCATACAAGTCAATTTTGTTCCACATTTTGGCTCTAATTCAACCATGTAAGTCACTTTTCACCATATTAGAGTCACTTTGCACCCTATAAGAGTCACTTTCCACCATATATTTGTACAATTAACATGTTAACATCATATCCATTCAATTTGACATCGTTTTATCACCTCTTAGTTCCACTTTCATACAAAGTCAATTTTGTTTCACATTTTGGCTCTAATCAACCATGTAAGTCACTTTTCACCATATTAGAGTCACTTTGCACCCTATAAAGAGTCACTTTCCACTATATATTTGTACAATTAACATGTTAACATCATATACATCCAATTTGACATTCCTTTTATCCACCTCTTAGTTCCACTTTCACACAAGTCAATTTTGTTCCACATTTTGGTTCTAATTAACCATGTAAGTCACTTTTTCACCATATTAGAGTCACTTTGCACCCTATAAGAGTCACTTTCCACCATATATTTGTACAATTACATGTTAACATCATATCCATCCAATTTGACATCGTTTTATCACCTCTTAGTTCCACTTTCATACAAGTCAATTTTGTTTCACATTTTGGCTCTAATCAACCATGTAATTCACTTTTCACCATATTATAGTCACTTTGCACCCTATAAGAGTCACTTTCCACTATATATTTGTACAATTAACATGTTAACATCATATACATCCAATTTGACATCCTTTTACCACCTCTTAGTTCCACTTTAACACAAGTCAATTTTGTTCCACATTTTGGTTCTAATTAACCATGTAAGTCATTTTTCACCATATTAGAGTCACTTTGCACCCTATAAGAGTCACTTTCCCATAATATTTGTACAATTAACATGTTAACATCATATACATTCAATTTGACATCGTTTTATCACCTCTTAGTTCCACTTTCATACAAGTCAATTTTGTTTCACATTTTGGCTCTAATCAACCATGTAAGTCCTTTTCACCATATTAGAGTCACTTTGCACCCTATAAGAGTCACTTTCCACCATATATTTGTACAATTAACATGTTAACATCATATACATCCAATTTGACATCTTTTACCACCTCTTAGTTCCACTTTCATACAAGTCAATTTGTTCCACATTTTGGTTCTAATAACCATGTAAGTCACTTTTTCACCATATTAGAGTCACTTTGCACCCTATAAGAGTCACTTTTCCACCATATATTTGTACAATTAACATGTTAACATCATATACATTCAATTTGACATCGTTTTATCACCTCTTAGTTCCACTTTCATACAAGTCAATTTTGTTTCAACATTTTGGACTCTAATCAACCATGTAAGTTACTTTTCACCATATTAGAGTCACTTTGCACCCTATAAGAGTCACTTTCCACCATATATTTGTACAATTAACATGTTAACATCATATACATCCAATTTGACATCCTTTTACCACCTCTTAGTTCCACTTTCACACAAGTCAATTTTGTTCCACATTTTGGTTCTAATTAACCATGTAAGTCACTTTTCACCATATTAGAGTCACTTTGCACCCTATAAGAGTCACTTTGCACCATATATTTGTACAATTAACATGTTAACATCATATCCATTCAATTTGACATCGTTTTATCACCTCTTAGTTCCACTTTAATACAAGTCAATTGTGTTCACATTTTGGCTCTAATCAACCATGTAATTCACTTTTCACCATATTAGAGTCACTTTTCACCCTATAAAGAGTCACTTTCCTCCATATATTTGTACAATTAACATGTTAACATCATATACATCCAATTTGACATTCTTTTATCACCTCTTAGTTCCAATTTCACACAAGTCAATTTTGTTCCACATTTTGGTTCTAATTAACCATGTAAGTCACTTTTCACCATATTAGAGTCACTTTGCACCCTATAAGAGTCAATTTCCACCATATATTTTTACAATTAACATGTTAACATCATATCCATTCAATTTGACATCGTTTTAATCACCTCTTAGTTCCACTTTCATACAAGTCAATTTTGTTCACATTTTGGCTGCTAATCAACCCATGTAATTCACTTCTTCACCATATTAGAGTCACTTTGCACACCTATAAGAGTCACTTTCCACCATATATTGTACAATTAACATGTTAACAATCATATAATCCAATTTGACATCCTTTTACCACCTCTTAGTTCCACTTTCACTACAAGTCAATTTAGTTTCACATTTTGGCTCTAATTAAACCATGTAAGTCACTTTTCACCATATTAGAGTCACTTTGCACCCTATAAGAGTCACTTTCCACCATATATTGTACAATTACATGTTAACATCATATACATCCATTGGACATCTTTTAATCCACCTCTTAGTTCCACTTTCACTACAAGTCAATTTGTTTCACATTTTGGCTCTAATCAACCATGTAAGTCACTTTTTCACCATATTAGAGTCACTTTGCACCCTATAGAGTCACTTTCCACCATATATTTGTACAATTACATGTTAACATCATATACATCAATTTGACATCTTTTATCACCTCTTAGTTCCACTTTCACACAAGTCAATTTGTTTCCACATTTTGGTTCTAATGAACCATGTAAGTTCACTTTTCACCATATTAGAGTCACTTTGCACCTATAAGAGTCACTTTCCACATATATTTGTACAATTAACATGTTAACATTATACATTCAATTTGACATCGTTTTATCACCTCTAGTTCCACTTTCATACAAGTCAATTTTGTTCACAGTTTGGCTTAATCAACCATGTAAGTCACTTTTCACCATATTAGAGTCACTTTGCACCCTATAAGAGTCACTTTCCACCATATATTTGTACAATTAACATGTTAACATCATATACATCCAATTTGACATCCTTTTAACCACCGTCTTAGTTCACTTTCACACAAGTCATTTTGTTCCACATTTTGGTTTCTAAATTAACCATGTAAGTCCACTTTTCACTATATTAGAGTCACTTTGCACCCTATAAGAGTCACTTTCCACCATATATTTGTACAATTAACATGTTAACATCATATCCATTCAATTTGACATCGTTTTATCACCAATTAGAGTCACTTTGCCCCTATAAGAGTCACTTCCACCATATATTTGTACAATTAACTGTTAACATCATATCCATTCAATTTGACATAGTTTATCACCTCTTAGTTCCACTTTAATACAGTCAATTATGTTCCACATTTTGGCTCTAATCAACCATGTAAGTCACTTTTCACCATATTAGAGTCACTTGCACCCTAAAAGAGTCACTTTCCACATATGTTTGTACAATAACATGTTAACATCATATACATTCAATTTGATATCGTTTTAACCTCTTAGTTCCACTTCATACAAGTCAATTTGTTTCACATTTTGGCTCTAATCAACATGTAAGTCACTTTTCACCATTTAGAGTCACTTGCACCCTATAAGAGTCATTTCCACCATATATTTGTAATTAACATGTTAACATCATATACATCCAATTTGACATCTTTTACCACCTCTTAGTTCCACTTTCCAAAAGTCAATTTTTTTCCACATTTTGGTTCTAATTAACCATGTAGTCACTTTTCACCATATTAGAGTCACTTTGCACCCTATAAGAGTCACTTTCCACCATATATTTGTACAATTAACATGTTAACATCATATCCATTCAATTTGACATCGTTTTACCACCTCTTAGTTCCACTTTCATACAAGTCAATTTTGTTTCCACATTTTGGCTCTAAATTCAACCATGTAATTCACTTTTCACCATATTAGAGTCACTTTGCACCCTATAAGAGTCACTTTCCACCATATATTTGTACAATTAACATGTTAACATCATATACATTCCAATTTGACATCTTTTATCACCTCTTAGTTCCACTTTCACACAAGTCAATTTTGTTTCCACATTTTGGCTCTAATCAACCATGTAAGTCACTTTTCACCATATTAGAGTCACTTTGCACCCTATAAGAGTCACTTTCCACCATATATTTGTACAATTAACATGTTAACATCATATACATTCAATTTGACATCTTTTATCACCTCTTAGTTCCACTTTATACAAGTCAATTTTGTTTCACATTTTGGCTCTAATCAACCATGTAAGTTCACTTTTCACCATATTAGAGTCACTTTGCACCCTATAAGAGTCACTTTCCACCATATATTTGTACAATTAACATGTTAACATCATATACATCCAATTTGACATCCTTTTATCACCTCTTAGTTCCACTTTCACACAAGTCAATTTTGTTCACATTTTGGTTCTAATTAACCATGTAAGTCACTTTTCACCATATTAGAGTCACTTTGCACCCTATAAGAGTCACTTTCCACCATATATTTGTACAATTAACATGTTAACATCATATACATTCAATTTGACATTCGTTTTATCACCTCTTAGTTCCACTTTCATACAAGTCAATTGTGTTTCACATTTTGGCTCTAATCAACCATGTAATTCACTTTTCACCATATTAGAGTCACTTTGCACCCTATAAGAGTCACTTTCCACTATATATTTGTACAATTAACATGTTAACATCATATACATCCAATTGACATCATTTTATCACCTCTTAGTTCCACTTTCACTACAATCAATTTTGTTTCACATTTTGGCTGCTAATCAACCATGTAAGTACTTTTCACCATAGTAAGTCACTTTGCACCCTAAAAGAGTCACTTTCCACTATATATTTTACAATTAACATGTTATTATCATATACATCCAATTTGACATCTTTTTACCACCTCTTAGTTCCACTTTCACAAAAGTCAATTTTGTTCCACATTTTGGTTCTAATTAACCATGTAAGTCACTTTCACCATATTAGAGTCACTTTGCACCCTATAAGAGTCACTTTCCACCATATATTTGTACAATTAACATGTTAACATCATATACATCCAATTTGACATCTTTTTACCACCTCTTAGTTCCACTTTCACAAAAGTCAATTTTGTTCACATTTTGGTTCTAATTAACCATGTAAGTCACTTTTCACCATATTAGAGTCACTTTGCACCCTATAAGAGTCACTTTCCACCATATATTTGTACAATTAACATGTTAACATCATATCCATTCAATTGACATCGTTTATCACCTCTTAGTTCCACTTTCATACAAGTCAATTTTGTTTCACATTTTGGCTCTAATCAACCATGTAAGTCACTTTCACCATATTAGAGTCACTTTGCACCCTATAAGAGTCACTTTCCACCATATATTTGTACAATTAACATGTTAACATCATATACATCCAATTTGACATCCTTTTACCACCTCTTAGTTCCACTTTCACACAAGTCAATTTTGTTCCACATTTTGGTTCTAATTAACCATGTAAGTCACTTTTCACCATATTAGAGTCACTTTGCACCCTATAAGAGTCACTTTCCACCATATATTTGTACAATTAACATGTTAACATCATATCCATTCAATTTGACATCGTTTTATCACCTCTTAGTTCCACTTTCATACAAGTCAATTTTGTTTCACATTTTGGCTCTAATCAACCATGTAAGTCACTTTTCACCATATTAGAGTCACTTTGCACCCTAAAAGAGTCACTTTCCACCATATATTTGTACAATTAACATGTTAACATCATATACATCCAATTTGACATCCTTTTACCACCTCTTAGTTCCACTTTCACACAAGTCAATTTTGTTCCACATTTTGGTTCTAATTAACCATGTAAGTCACTTTTCACCATATTAGAGTCACTTTGCACCCTATAAGAGTCACTTTCCACCATATATTTGTACAATTAACATGTTAACATCATATCCATTCAATTTGACATCGTTTTATCACCTCTTAGTTCCACTTTAATACAAGTCAATTTGTTTCACATTTTGGCTCTAATCAACCATGTAAGTCACTTTTCACCATATTAGAGTCACTTTGCACCCTAAAGAGTCACTTTCCACTATATATTTGTACAATTAACATGTTAACATCATATACATCCAATTTGACATCCTTTTACCACCTCTTAGTTCCACTTTCACACAAGTCAATTTTGTTCCACATTTTGGTTCTAATTAACCATGTAAGTCACTTTTCACCATATTAGAGTCACTTTGCACCCTATAAGAGTCACTTTCCACCATATATTTGTACAATTAACATGTTAACATCATATACATTCAATTTGACATCTTTTATCACCTCTTAGTTCCACTTTCATACAAGTCAATTTTGTTTCACATTTTGGCTCTAATCAACCATGTAAGTCACTTTTCACCATATTAGAGTCACTTTGCACCCTATAAGAGTCACTTTCCACCATATATTTGTACAATTAACATGTTAACATCATATACATCCAATTTGACATCCTTTTATCCACCTCTTAGTTCCACTTTCACACAAGTCAATTGTGTTCCACATTTTGGTTCTAATTAACCATGTAAGTCACTTTTCACCATATTAGAGTCACTTTGCACCCTATAAGAGTCACTTTCCACCATATATTTGTACAATTAACATGTTAACATCATATACATCCAATTTGACATCTTTTTACCACCTCTTAGTTCCACTTTCATACAAGTCAATTTTGTTTCACATTTTGGCTCTAATCAACCATGTAAGTCACTTTTCACCATATTAGAGTCACTTTGCACCCTATAAGAGTCACTTTCCACCATATATTTGTACAATTAACATGTTAACATCATATACATTCAATTTGACATCGTTTTATCACCTCTTAGTTCCACTTTCATACAAGTCAATTTTGTTTCACATTTTGGCTCTAATCAACCATGTAAGTCACTTTTCACCATATTAGAGTCACTTTGCACCCTATAAGAGTCACTTTCCACCATATATTTGTACAATTAACATGTTAACATCATATACATCCAATTTGACATCCTTTTACCACCTCTTAGTTCCACTTTCACACAAGTCAATTTTGTTCCACATTTTGGTTCTAATTACCATGTAAGTCACTTTTCACCATATTAGAGTCACTTTGCACCCTATAAGAGTCACTTTCCACCATATATTTGTACAATTAACATGTTAACATCATATACATTCAATTTGACATCTTTTATCACCTCTTAGTTCCACTTTCATACAAGTCAATTTTGTTTCACATTTTGGCTCTAATCAACCATGTAAGTCACTTTTCACCATATTAGAGTCACTTTGCACCCTAAAAGAGTCACTTTCCACCATATATTTGTACAATTAACATGTTAACATCATATACATCCAATTTGACATCCTTTTACCACCTCTTAGTTCCACTTTCACACAAGTCAATTTTGTTCCACATTTTGGTTCTAATTAACCATGTAAGTCACTTTTCACCATATTAGAGTCACTTTGCACCCTATAAGAGTCACTTTCCACCATATATTTGTACAATTAACATGTTAACATCATATCCATTCAATTTGACATCGTTTTATCACCTCTTAGTTCCACTTTCATACAAGTCAATTGTGTTTCACATTTTGGCTCTAATCAACCATGTAAGTCACTTTTCACCATATTAGAGTCACTTTGCACCCTATAAGAGTCACTTTCCACCATATATTTGTACAATTAACATGTTAACATCATATACATCCAATTTGACATCCTTTTACCACCTCTTAGTTCCACTTTCACACAAGTCAATTTTGTTCCACATTTTGGTTCTAATTAACCATGTAAGTCACTTTTCACCATATTAGAGTCACTTTGCACCCTATAAGAGTCACTTTCCACCATATATTTGTACAATTAACATGTTAACATCATATCCATTCAATTTGACATTCTTTTATCACCTCTTAGTTCCACTTTCATACAAGTCAATTTTGTTTCACATTTTGGCTCTAATCAACCATGTAAGTCACTTTTCACCATATTAGAGTCACTTTGCACCCTAAAAGAGTCACTTTCCACTATATATTTGTACAATTAACATGTTAACATCATATACATCCAATTTGACATCCTTTTACCACCTCTTAGTTCCACTTTCACACAAGTCAATTTTGTTCCACATTTTGGTTCTAATTAACCATGTAAGTCACTTTTCACCATATTAGAGTCACTTTGCACCCTATAAGAGTCACTTTCCACCATATATTTGTACAATTAACATGTTAACATCATATCCATTCAATTTGACATCGTTTTATCACCTCTTAGTTCCACTTTAATACAAGTCAATTTTGTTTCACATTTTGGCTCTAATCAACCATGTAAGTCACTTTTCACCATATTAGAGTCACTTTGCACCCTAAAAGAGTCACTTTCCACTATATATTTGTACAATTAACATGTTAACATCATATACATCCAATTTGACATCCTTTTACCACCTCTTAGTTCCACTTTCACACAAGTCAATTTTGTTCCACATTTTGGTTCTAATTAACCATGTAAGTCACTTTTCACCATATTAGAGTCACTTTGCACCCTATAAGAGTCACTTTCCACCATATATTTGTACAATTAACATGTTAACATCATATCCATTCAATTTGACATCGTTTTATCACCTCTTAGTTCCACTTTCATACAAGTCAATTTTGTTTCACATTTTGGCTCTAATCAACCATGTAATTCACTTTTCACCATATTAGAGTCACTTTGCACCCTACAGAGTCACTTTCCACTATATATTTGTACAATTAACATGTTAACATCATATACATCCAATTTGACATCCTTTTACCACCTCTTAGTTCCACTTTCACACAAGTCAATTTTGTTCCACATTTTGGTTCTAATTAACCATGTAAGTCACTTTTCACCATATTAGAGTCACTTTGCACCCTATAAGAGTCACTTTCCACCATATATTTGTACAATTAACATGTTAACATCATATCCATTCAATTTGACATCGTTTTATCACCTCTTAGTTCCACTTTAATACAAGTCAATTGTGTTTCACATTTTGGCTCTAATCAACCATGTAATTCACTTTTCACCATATTAGAGTCACTTTGCACCCTAAAAGAGTCACTTTCCACTATATATTTGTACAATTAACATGTTAACATCATATACATCCAATTTGACATCCTTTTACCACCTCTTAGTTCCACTTTCACACAAGTCAATTTTGTTCCACATTTTGGTTCTAATTAACCATGTAAGTCACTTTTCACCATATTAGAGTCACTTTGCACCCTATAAGAGTCACTTTCCACCATATATTTGTACAATTAACATGTTAACATCATATCCATTCAATTTGACATCGTTTTATCACCTCTTAGTTCCACTTTCATACAAGTCAATTTTGTTTCACATTTTGGCTCTAATCAACCATGTAAGTCACTTTTCACCATATTAGAGTCACTTTGCACCCTATAAGAGTCACTTTCCACCATATATTTGTACAATTAACATGTTAACATCATATACATCCAATTTGACATCTTTTATCACCTCTTAGTTCCACTTTCATACAAGTCAATTTTGTTTCACATTTGGTTCTAATTAACCATGTAAGTCACTTTTCACCATATTAGAGTCACTTTGCACCCTATAAGAGTCACTTTCCACCATATATTTGTACAATTAACATGTTAACATCATATACATTCCAATTTGACATCTTTTACCACCTCTTAGTTCCACTTTCACACAAGTCAATTTTGTTCCACATTTTGGTTCTAATTAACCATGTAAGTTACTTTTCACCATATTAGAGTCACTTTGCACCCTATAAGAGTCACTTTCCACCATATATTTGTACAATTATCTTGTTAACATCATATACATCCAATTTGACATCTTTTATCACCTCTTAGTTCCACTTTCATACAAGTCAATTTTGTTTCACATTTTGGCTCTAATTCAACCATGTAAGTCACTTTTCACCATATTAGAGTCACTTTGCACCCTATAAGAGTCACTTTCCACCATATATTTGTAAAATTATCTTGTTAACATCATATACATCCAATTTGACATCTTTTATCACCTCTTAGTTCCACTTTCACACAAGTCAATTTTGTTCCACATTTTGGTTCTAATAACCATGTAAGTCACTTTTCACCATATTAGAGTCACTTTGCACCCTATAAGAGTCACTTTCCACCATATATTTGTACAATTAACATGTTAACATCATATCCATTCAATTTGACATCGTTTTATCACCTCTTAGTTCCACTTTCATACAAGTCAATTTTGTTTCACATTTTGGCTCTAATCAACCATGTAAGTCACTTTTCACCATATTAGAGTCACTTTGCACCCTAAAAGAGTCACTTTCCACCATATATTTGTACAATTAACATGTTAACATCATATACATCCAATTTGACATCCTTTTACCACCTCTTAGTTCCACTTTCACACAAGTCAATTTTGTTCCACATTTTGGTTCTAATTAACCATGTAAGTCACTTTTCACCATATTAGAGTCACTTTGCACCCTATAAGAGTCACTTTCCACCATATATTTGTACAATTAACATGTTAACATCATATACATTCAATTTGACATCGTTTTATCACCTCTTAGTTCCACTTTAATACAAGTCAATTTTGTTTCACATTTTGGCTCTAATCAACCATGTAAGTCACTTTTCACCATATTAGAGTCACTTTGCACCCTATAAGAGTCACTTTCCACCATATATTTGTACAATTAACATGTTAACATCATATACATCCAATTTGACATCCTTTTACCACCTCTTAGTTCCACTTTCACACAAGTCAATTTTGTTCCACATTTTGGTTCTAATTAACCATGTAAGTCACTTTTCACCATATTAGAGTCACTTTGCACCCTATAAGAGTCACTTTCCACCATATATTTGTACAATTAACATGTTAACATCATATCCATTCAATTTGACATCGTTTTATCACCTCTTAGTTCCACTTTCATACAAGTCAATTTTGTTTCACATTTTGGCTCTAATCAACCATGTAATTCACTTTTCACCATATTAGAGTCACTTTGCACCCTAAAAGAGTCACTTTCCACTATATATTTGTACAATTAACATGTTAACATCATATACATCCAATTTGACATCCTTTTACCACCTCTTAGTTCCACTTTCACACAAGTCAATTTTGTTCCACATTTTGGTTCTAATTAACCATGTAAGTCACTTTTCACCATATTAGAGTCACTTTGCACCCTATAAGAGTCACTTTCCACCATATATTTGTACAATTAACATGTTAACATCATATCCATTCAATTTGACATCGTTTTATCACCTCTTAGTTCCACTTTCATACAAGTCAATTTTGTTTCACATTTTGGCTCTAATCAACCATGTAAGTCACTTTTCACCATATTAGAGTCACTTTGCACCCTAAAAGAGTCACTTTCCACTATATATTTGTACAATTAACATGTTAACATCATATACATCCAATTTGACATCCTTTTACCACCTCTTAGTTCCACTTTCACACAAGTCAATTTTGTTCCACATTTTGGTTCTAATTAACCATGTAAGTCACTTTTCACCATATTAGAGTCACTTTGCACCCTATAAGAGTCACTTTCCACCATATATTTGTACAATTAACATGTTAACATCATATCCATTCAATTTGACATCGTTTTATCACCTCTTAGTTCCACTTTCATACAAGTCAATTGTGTTTCACATTTTGGCTCTAATCAACCATGTAATTCACTTTTCACCATATTAGAGTCACTTTGCACCCTAAAAGAGTCACTTTCCACTATATATTTGTACAATTAACATGTTAACATCATATACATCCAATTTGACATCCTTTTACCACCTCTTAGTTCCACTTTCACACAAGTCAATTTTGTTCCACATTTTGGTTCTAATTAACCATGTAAGTCAATTTTCACCATATTAGAGTCACTTTGCACCCTATAAGAGTCACTTTCCACCATATATTTGTACAATTAACATGTTAACATTATATCCATTCAATTTTACATCGTTTTATCACCTCTTAGTTCCACTTTCATACAAGTCAATTTTGTTTTACATTTTGGCTCTAATCAACCATGTAATTCACTTTTCACCATATTAGAGTCACTTTGCACCCTAAAAGAGTCACTTTCCACTATATATTTGTACAATTAACATGTTAACATCATATACATCTAATTTGACATCCTTTTACCACTTCTTAGTTCCACTTTCACACAAGTCAATTTTGTTCCAAATTTAGGTTCTAATTAACCATGTAAGTCACTTTTCACCATATTAGAGTCACTTTGCACCCTATAAGAGTCACTTTCCACCATATATTTGTACAATTAACATGTTAACATCATATACATTCAATTTGACATCGTTTTATCACCAATTAGAGTCACTTTGCACCCTATAAGAGTCACTTTCCACCATATATTTGTACAATTAACATGTTAACATCATATCCATTCAATTTGACATCGTTTTATCACCTCTTAGTTCCACTTTAATACAAGTCAATTGTGTTTCACATTTTGGCTCTAATCAACCATGTAATTCACTTTTCACCATATTAGAGTCACTTTGCACCCTAAAAGAGTCACTTTCCACTATATATTTGTACAATTAACATGTTAACATCATATACATCCAATTTGACATCCTTTTACCACCTCTTAGTTCCACTTTCACACAAGTCAATTTTGTTCCACATTTTGGTTCTAATTAACCATGTAAGTCACTTTTCACCATATTAGAGTCACTTTGCACCCTATAAGAGTCACTTTCCACCATATATTTGTCCAATTAACATGTTAACATCATATCCATTCAATTTGACATCGTTTTATCACCTCTTAGTTCCACTTTAATACAAGTCAATTGTGTTTCACATTTTGGCTCTAATCAACCATGTAAGTCACTTTTCACCATATTAGAGTCACTTTGCACCCTATAAGAGTCACTTTCCACCATATATTTGTACAATTAACATGTTAACATCATATCCATTCAATTTGACATCGTTTTATCACCTCTTAGTTCCACTTTAATACAAGTCAATTGTGTTTCACATTTTGGCTCTAATCAACCATGTAATTCACTTTTCACCATATTAGAGTCACTTTGCACCCTAAAAGAGTCACTTTCCACTATATATTTGTACAATTAACATGTTAACATCATATACATCCAATTTGACATCGTTTTACCACCTCTTAGTTCCACTTTCACACAAGTCAATTTTGTTCCACATTTTGGTTCTAATTAACCATGTAAGTCACTTTTCACCATATTAGAGTCACTTTGCACCCTATAAGAGTCACTTTCCACCATATATTTGTACAATTAACATGTTAACATCATATACATTCAATTTGACATCGTTTTATCACCTCTTAGTTCCACTTTCATACAAGTCAATTTTGTTTCACATTTTGGCTCTAATCAACCATGTAAGTCACTTTTCACCATATTAGAGTCACTTTGCACCCTAAAAGAGTCACTTTCCACTATATATTTGTACAATTAACATGTTAACATCATATACATCCAATTTGACATCCTTTTACCACCTCTTAGTTCCACTTTCACACAAGTCAATTTTGTTCCACATTTTGGTTCTAATTAACCATGTAAGTCACTTTTCACCATATTAGAGTCACTTTGCACCCTATAAGAGTCACTTTCCACCATATATTTGTACAATTAACATGTTAACATCATATCCATTCAATTTGACATCGTTTTATCACCTCTTAGTTCCACTTTAATACAAGTCAATTGTGTTTCACATTTTGGCTCTAATCAACCATGTAATTCACTTTTCACCATATTAGAGTCACTTTGCACCCTAAAAGAGTCACTTTCCACTATATATTTGTACAATTAACATGTTAACATCATATACATCCAATTTGACATCCTTTTACCACCTCTTAGTTCCACTTTCACACAAGTCAATTTGTTCCACATTTTGGTTCTAATTAACCATGTAAGTCACTTTTCACCATATTAGAGTCACTTTGCACCCTATAAGAGTCACTTTCCACCATATATTTGTACAATTAACATGTTAACATCATATCCATTCAATTTGACATCGTTTTATCACCTCTTAGTTCCACTTTCATACAAGTCAATTTTGTTTCACATTTTGGCTCTAATCAACCATGTAAGTCACTTTTCACCATATTAGAGTCACTTTGCACCCTATAAGAGTCACTTTCCACCATATATTTGTACAATTAACATGTTAACATCATATACATCCAATTTGACATCCTTTTACCACCTCTTAGTTCCACTTTCACACAAGTCAATTTTGTTCCACATTTTGGTTCTAATTAACCATGTAAGTCACTTTTCACCATATTAGAGTCACTTTGCACCCTATAAGAGTCACTTTCCACCATATATTTGTACAATTAACATGTTAACATCATATCCATTCAATTTGACATCATTTTATCACCTCTTAGTTCCACTTTAATACAAGTCAATTGTGTTTCACATTTTGGCTCTAATCAACCATGTAATTCACTTTTCACCATATTAGAGTCACTTTGCACCCTATAAGAGTCACTTTCCACCATATATTTGTACAATTAACATGTTAACATCATATACATCCAATTTGACATTCTTTTATCACCTCTTAGTTCCACTTTCACACAAGTCAATTTTGTTCCACATTTTGGTTCTAATTAACCATGTAAGTCACTTTTCACCATATTAGAGTCACTTTGCACCCTATAAGAGTCACTTTCCACCATATATTTGTACAATTAACATGTTAACATCATATCCATTCAATTTGACATCGTTTTATCACCTCTTAGTTCCACTTTCATACAAGTCAATTTTGTTTCACATTTTGGCTCTAATCAACCATGTAATTCACTTTTCACCATATTAGAGTCACTTTGCACCCTATAAGAGTCACTTTCCACCATATATTTGTACAATTAACATGTTAACATCATATACATCAATTTGACATCCTTTTACCACCTCTTAGTTCCACTTTCACTACAAGTCAATTTGTTTCCACATTTTGGTTCTAATTAACCATGTAAGTCACTTTTCACCATATTAGAGTCACTTTGCACCCTATAAGAGTCACTTTCCACCATATATTTGTACAATTAACATGTTAACATCATATACATCCAATTTGACATCGTTTTATCACCTCTTAGTTCCACTTTCATACAAGTCAATTTGTTCCACATTTTGGCTCTAATTCAACCATGTAAGTCACTTTTCACCATATTAGAGTCACTTTGCACCCTATAAGAGTCACTTTCCACCATATATTTGTACAATTAACATGTTAACATCATATCCATTCAATTTGACATCTTTTATCACCTCTTAGTTCCACTTTAATACAAGTCAATTGTGTTTCACATTTTGGCTCTAATCAACCATGTAATTCACTTTTCACCATATTAGAGTCACTTTGCACCCTATAAGAGTCACTTTCCACCATATATTTGTACAATTAACATGTTAACATCATATACATCCAATTTGACATCCTTTTACCACCTCTTAGTTCCACTTTCACACAAGTCAATTTTGTTCCACATTTGGTTCTAATTAACCATGTAAGTCACTTTTCACCATATTAGAGTCACTTTGAACCCTATAAGAGTCACTTTCCACCATATATTTGTACAATTAACATGTTAACATCATATCCATTTAATTTGACATCGTTTTATCACCTCTTAGTTCCACTTTAATACAAGTCAATTGTGTTTCACATTTTGGCTCTATTCAACCATGTAAGTCACTTTTCACCATATTAGAGTCACTTTGCACCCTATAAGAGTCACTTTCCACCATATATTTGTACAATTAACATGTTAACATCATATCCATTCAATTTGACATCATTTTACTCTTAGTTCCACTTTAATACAAGTCAATTGTGTTTCACATTTTGGCTCTAATCAACCATGTAATTCACTTTTCACCATATTAGAGTCACTTTGCACCCTAAAAGAGTCACTTTCCACTATATATTTGTACAATTAACATGTTAACATCATATACATCCAATTTGACATCCTTTTACCACCTCTTAGTTCCACTTTCACACAAGTCAATTTTGTTCCACATTTTGGTTCTAATTAACCATGTAAGTCACTTTTCACCATATTAGAGTCACTTTGCACCCTATAAGAGTCACTTTCCACCATATATTTGTACAATTAACATGTTAACATCATATACATTCAATTTGACATCGTTTTATCACCTCTTAGTTCCACTTTCATACAAGTCAATTTTGTTTCACATTTTGGCTCTAATCAACCATGTAAGTCACTTTTCACCATATTAGAGTCACTTTGCACCCTATAAGAGTCACTTTCCACCATATATTTGTACAATTAACATGTTAACATCATATACATCCAATTTGACATCCTTTTACCACCTCTTAGTTCCACTTTCACACAAGTCAATTTTGTTCCACATTTTGGTTCTAATTAACCATGTAAGTCACTTTTCACCATATTAGAGTCACTTTGCACCCTATAAGAGTCACTTTCCACCATATATTTGTACAATTAACATGTTAACATCATATCCATTCAATTTGACATCGTTTTATCACCTCTTAGTTCCACTTTAATACAAGTCAATTGTGTTTCACATTTTGGCTCTAATCAACCATGTAATTCACTTTTCACCATATTAGAGTCACTTTGCACCCTAAAAGAGTCACTTTCCACTATATATTTGTACAATTAACATGTTAACATCATATACATCCAATTTGACATCCTTTTACCACCTCTTAGTTCCACTTTCACACAAGTCAATTTGTTCCACATTTTGGTTCTAATTAACCATGTAAGTCACTTTTCACCATATTAGAGTCACTTTGCACCCTATAAGAGTCACTTTCCACCATATATTTGTACAATTAACATGTTAACATCATATCCATTCAATTTGACATCATTTTATCACCTCTTAGTTCCACTTTCATACAAGTCAATTTTGTTTCACATTTTGGCTCTAATCAACCATGTAAGTCACTTTTCACCATATTAGAGTCACTTTGCACCCTATAAGAGTCACTTTCCACCATATATTTGTACAATTAACATGTTAACATCATATACATCCAATTTGACATCCTTTTACCACCTCTTAGTTCCACTTTCACACAAGTCAATTTTGTTCCACATTTTGGTTCTAATTAACCATGTAAGTCACTTTTCACCATATTAGAGTCACTTTGCACCCTATAAGAGTCACTTTCCACCATATATTTGTACAATTAACATGTTAACATCATATACATTCAATTTGACATCCTTTTACCACCTCTTAGTTCCACTTTCACACAAGTCAATTTTGTTCCACATTTTGGTTCTAATTAACCATGTAAGTCACTTTTCACCATATTAGAGTCACTTTGCACCCTATAAGAGTCACTTTCCACCATATATTTGTACAATTAACATGTTAACATCATATCCATTCAATTTGACATCGTTTTATCACCTCTTAGTTCCACTTTCATACAAGTCAATTTTGTTTCACATTTTGGCTCTAATCAACCATGTAATTCACTTTTCACCATATTAGAGTCACTTTGCACCCTAAAAGAGTCACTTTCCACTATATATTTGTACAATTAACATGTTAACATCATATACATCCAATTTGACATCCTTTTACCACCTCTTAGTTCCACTTTCACACAAGTCAATTTTGTTCCACATTTTGGTTCTAATTAACCATGTAAGTCACTTTTCACCATATTAGAGTCACTTTGCACCCTATAAGAGTCACTTTCCACCATATATTTGTACAATTAACATGTTAACATCATATCCATTCAATTTGACATCGTTTTATCACCTCTTAGTTCCACTTTAATACAAGTCAATTGTGTTTCACATTTTGGCTCTAATCAACCATGTAATTCACTTTTCACCATATTAGAGTCACTTTGCACCCTAAAAGAGTCACTTTCCACTATATATTTGTACAATTAACATGTTAACATCATATACATCTAATTTGACATCCTTTTACCACTTCTTAGTTCCACTTTCACAGAAGTCAATTTTGTTCCAAATTTAGGTTCTAATTAACCATGTAAGTCACGTTTCACCATATTAGAGTCACTTTGCACCCTATAAGAGTCACTTTCCACCATATATTTGTACAATTAACATGTTAACATCATATCCATTCAATTTGACATCGTTTTATCACCAATTAGAGTCACTTTGCACCCTATAAGTGTCACTTTCCACCATATATTTGTACAATTAACATGTTAACATCATATCCATTCAATTTGACATCGTTTTATCACCTCTTAGTTCCATTTTAATACAAGTCAACTGTGTTTCACATTTTGGCTCTAATCAACCATGTAATTCACTTTTCACCATATTAGAGTCACTTTGCACCCTAAAAGAGTCACTTTCCACTATATATTTGTACAATTAACATGTTAACATCATATACATCTAATTTGACATCCTTTTACCACTTCTTAGTTCCACTTTCACAGAAGTCAATTTTATTCCAAATTTAGGTTCTAATTAACCATGTAAGTCACTTTTCACCATATTAGAGTCACTTTGCACCCTATAAGAGTCACTTTCCACCATATAATTGTACAATTAACATGTTAACATCATATCCATTCAATTTGACATCGTTTTATCACCAATTAGAGTCACTTTGCACCCTATAAGTGTCACTTTCCACCATATATTTGTACAATTAACATGTTAACATCATATCCATTCAATTTGACATCGTTTTATCACCTCTTAGTTCCATTTTAATACAAGTCAATTGTGTTTCACATTTTGGCTCTAATCAACCATGTAATTCACTTTTCACCATATTAGAGTCACTTTGCACCCTAAAAGAGTCACTTTCCACTATATGTTTGTACAATTAACATGTTAACATTATATACATCCAATTTGACATCCTTTTACCACCTCTTAGTTCCACTTTCACACAAGTCAATTTTGTTCCACATTTTGGTTCTAATTAACCATGTAAGTCACTTTTCACCATATTAGAGTCACTTTGCACCCTATAAGAGTCACTTTCCACCATATATTTGTACAATTAACATGTTAACATCATATCCATTCAATTTGACATCGTTTTATCACCTCTTAGTTCCACTTTAATACAAGTCAATTGTGTTTCACATTTTGGCTCTAATCAACCATGTAAGTCACTTTTCACCATATTAGAGTCACTTTGCACCCTATAAGAGTCACTTTCCACCATATATTTGTACAATTAACATGTTAACATCATATACATTCAATTTGACATCATTTTATCACCTCTTAGTTCCACTTTCATACAAGTCAATTTTGTTTCACATTTTGGCTCTAATCAACCATGTAATTCACTTTTCACCATATTAGAGTCACTTTGCACCCTAAAAGAGTCACTTTCCACTATATATTTGTACAATTAACATGTTAACATCATATACATCCAATTTGACATCGTTTTACCACCTCTTAGTTCCACTTTCACACAAGTCAATTTTGTTCCACATTTTGGTTCTAATTAACCATGTAAGTCACTTTTCACCATATTAGAGTCACTTTGCACCCTATAAGAGTCACTTTCCACCATATATTTGTACAATTAACATGTTAACATCATATATATTCAATTTGACATCGTTTTATCACCACTTAGTTCCACTTTCATACAAGTCAATTTTGTTTCACATTTTGACTCTAATCAACCATGTAATTCATTTTTCACCATATTAGAGTCACTTTGCACCCTATAAGAGTCACTTTCCACCTATAGAGTCACTTTCCACCATATATTTGTACAATTAACATGTTAACATCATATACATCCAATTTGACATCCTTTTACCACCTCTTAGTTCCACTTTCACACAAGTCAATTGTGTTCCACATTTTGGTTCTAATTAACCATGTAAGTCACTTTTCACTATATTAGAGTCACTTTGCACCCTATAAGAGTCACTTTCCACCATATATTTGTACAATTAACATGTTAACATCATATCCATTCAATTTGACATCGTTTTATCACCTCTTAGTTCCACTTTAATACAAGTCAATTGTGTTTCACATTTTGGCTCTAATCAACCATGTAATTCACTTTTCACCATATTAGAGTCACTTTGCACCCTAAAAGAGTCACTTTCCACTATATATTTGTACAATTAACATGTTAACATCATATACATCCAATTTGACATCCTTTTACCACCTCTTAGTTCCACTTTCACACAAGTCAATTATGTTCCATATTTTGGTTCTAATTAACCATGTAAGTCACTTTTCACCATATTAGAGTCACTTGCACCCTATAAGAGTCACTTTCCACCATATATTTGTACAATTAACATGTTAACATCATATCCATTCAATTTGACATCATTTTATCACCTCTTAGTTCCACTTTCATACAAGTCAATTTTGTTTCACATTTTGGCTCTAATCAACCATGTAAGTCACTTTTCACCATATTAGAGTCACTTTGCACCCTATAAGAGTCACTTTCCACCATATATTTGTACAATTAACATGTTAACATCATATACATCCAATTTGACATCCTTTTACCACCTCTTAGTTCCACTTTCACACAAGTCAATTTTGTTCCACATTTTGGTTCTAATTAACCATGTAAGTCACTTTTCACCATATTAGAGTCACTTTGCACCCTATAAGAGTCACTTTCCACCATATATTTGTACAATTAACATGTTAACATCATATACATTCAATTTGACATCCTTTTACCACCTCTTAGTTCCACTTTCACACAAGTCAATTTTGTTCCACATTTAGGTTCTAATTAACCATGTAAGTCACTTTTCACCATATTAGAGTCACTTTGCACCCTATAAGAGTCACTTTCCACCATATATTTGTACAATTAACATGTTAACATCATATCCATTCAATTTGACATCGTTTTATCACCTCTTAGTTCCACTTTCATACAAGTCAATTTTGTTTCACATTTTGGCTCTAATCAACCATGTAATTCACTTTTCACCATATTAGAGTCACTTTGCACCCTAAAAGAGTCACTTTCCACTATATATTTGTACAATTAACATGTTAACATCATATACATCCAATTTGACATCCTTTTACCACCTCTTAGTTCCACTTTCACACAAGTCAATTTTGTTCCACATTTTGGTTCTAATTAACCATGTAAGTCACTTTTCACCATATTAGAGTCACTTTGCACCCTATAAGAGTCACTTTCCACCATATATTTGTACAATTAACATGTTAACATCATATCCATTCAATTTGACATCGTTTTATCACCTCTTAGTTCCACTTTAATACAAGTCAATTGTTTTTCACTATTTTGGCTCTAATCAACCATGTAATTCACTTTTCACCATATTAGAGTCACTTTGCACCCTAAAAGAGTCACTTTCCACTATATATTTGTACAATTAACATGTTAACATCATATACATCTAATTTGACATCCTTTTACCACCTCTTAGTTCCACTTTCACAGAAGTCAATTTTGTTCCAAATTTAGGTTCTAATTAACCATGTAAGTCACGTTTCACCATATTAGAGTCACTTTGCACCCTATAAGAGTCACTTTCCACCATATATTTGTACAATTAACATGTTAACATCATATCCATTCAATTTGACATCATTTTATCACCAATTAGAGTCACTTTGCACCCTATAAGTGTCACTTTCCACCATATATTTGTACAATTAACATGTTAACATCATATCCATTCAATTTGACATCGTTTTATCACCTCTTAGTTCCATTTTAATACAAGTCAATTGTGTTTCACATTTTGGCTCTAATCAACCATGTAATTCACTTTTCACCATATTAGAGTCACTTTGCACCCTAAAAGAGTCACTTTCCACTATATATTTGTACAATTAACATGTTAACATCATATACATCTAATTTGACATCCTTTTACCACTTCTTAGTTCCACTTTCACAGAAGTCAATTTTATTCCAAATTTAGGTTCTAATTAACCATGTAAGTCACTTTTCACCATATTAGAGTCACTTTGCACCCTATAAGAGTCACTTTCCACCATATATTTGTACAATTAACATGTTAACATCATATCCATTCAATTTGACATCGTTTTATCACCAATTAGAGTCACTTTGCACCCTATAAGTGTCACTTTCCACCATATATTTGTACAATTAACATGTTAACATCATATCCATTCAATTTGACATCGTTTTATCACCTCTTAGTTCCACTTTAATACAAGTCAATTGTGTTTCACATTTTGGCTCTATTCAACCATGTAAGTCACTTTTCACCATATTAGAGTCACTTTGCACCCTATAAGAGTCACTTTTCACCATATATTTGTACAATTAACATGTTAACATCATATCCATTCAATTTGACATCATTTTATCACCTCTTAGTTCCACTTTAATACAAGTCAATTGTGTTTCACATTTTTGCTCTAATCAACCATGTAATTCACTTTTCACCATATTAGAGTCACTTTGCACCCTAAAAGAGTCACTTTCCACTATATATTTGTACAATTAACATGTTAACATCATATACATCCAATTTGACATCCTTTTACCACCTCTTAGTTCCACTTTCACACAAGTCAATTTTGTTCCACATTTTGGTTCTAATTAACCATGTAAGTCACTTTTCACCATATTAGAGTCACTTTGCACCCTATAAGAGTCACTTTCCACCATATATTTGTACAATTAACATGTTAACATCATATCCATTCAATTTGACATCGTTTTATCACCTCTTAGTTCCACTTTCATACAAGTCAATTTTGTTTCACATTTTGGCTCTAATCAACCATGTAATTCACTTTTCACCATATTAGAGTCACTTTGCACCCTTAAAGAGTCACTTTCCACTATATATTTGTACAATTAACATGTTAACATCATATACATCCAATTTGACATCCTTTTACCACCTCTTAGTTCCACTTTCACACAAGTCAATTTTGTTCCACATTTTGGTTCTAATTAACCATGTAAGTCACTTTTCACCATATTAGAGTCACTTTGCACCCTATAAGAGTCACTTTCCACCATATATTTGTACAATTAACATGTTAACATCATATCCATTCAATTTGACATCGTTTTATCACCTCTTAGTTCCACTTTAATACAAGTCAATTGTGTTTCACATTTTGGCTCTAATCAACCATGTAATTCACTTTTCACCATATTAGAGTCACTTTGCACCCTAAAAGAGTCACTTTCCACTATATATTTGTACAATTAACATGTTAACATCATATACATCCAATTTGACATCCTTTTACCACCTCTTAGTTCCACTTTCACACAAGTCAATTATGTTCCACATTTTGGTTCTAATTAACCATGTAAGTCACTTTTCACCATATTAGAGTCACTTTGCACCCTATAAGAGTCACTTTCCACCATATATTTGTACAATTAACATGTTAACATCATATCCATTCAATTTGACATCATTTTATCACCTCTTAGTTCCACTTTCATACAAGTCAATTTTGTTTCACATTTTGGCTCTAATCAACCATGTAAGTCACTTTTCACCATATTAGAGTCACTTTGCACCCTATAAGAGTCACTTTCCACCATATATTTGTACAATTAACATGTTAACATCATATACATCCAATTTGACATCCTTTTACCACCTCTTAGTTCCACTTTCACACAAGTCAATTTTGTTCCACATTTTGGTTCTAATTAACCATGTAAGTCACTTTTCACCATATTAGAGTCACTTTGCACCCTATAAGAGTCACTTTCCACCATATATTTGTACAATTAACATGTTAACATCATATACATTCAATTTGACATCCTTTTACCACCTCTTAGTTCCACTTTCACACAAGTCAATTTTGTTCCACATTTTGGTTCTAATTAACCATGTAAGTCACTTTTCACCATATTAGAGTCACTTTGCACCCTATAAGAGTCACTTTCCACCATATATTTGTACAATTAACATGTTAACATCATATCCATTCAATTTGACATCGTTTTATCACCTCTTAGTTCCACTTTCATGCAAGTCAATTTTGTTTCACATGTTGGCTCTAATCAACCATGTAATTCACATTTCACCATATTAGAGTCACTTTGCACCCTAAAAGAGTCATTTTCCACTATATATTTGTACAATTAACATGTTAACATCATATACATCCAATTTGACATCCTTTTAGCCACCTCTTAGTTCCACTTTCACACAAGTAAATTTTGTTCCACATTTTGGTTCTAATTAACCATGTAAGTCACTTTTCACCATATTAGAGTCACTTTGCACCCTATAAGAGTCACTTTCCACCATATATTTGTACAATTAACATGTTAACATCATATCCATTCAATTTGACATCGTTTTATCACCTCTTAGTTCCACTTTAATACAAGTCAATTGTTTTTCATATTTTGGCTCTAATCAACCATGTAATTCACTTTTCACCATATTAGAGTCACTTTGCACCCTAAAAGAGTCACTTTCCACTATATATTTGTACAAATAACATGTTAACATCATATACATCTAATTTGACATCCTTTTACCACTTCTTAGTTCCACTTTCACAGAAGTCAATTTTGTTCCAAATTTAGGTTCTAATTAACCATGTAAGTCACGTTTCACCATATTAGAGTCACTTTGCACCCTATAAGAGTCACTTTCCACCATATATTTGTACAATTAACATGTTAACATCATATCCATTCAATTTGACATCATTTTATCACCAATTAGAGTCACTTTGCACCCTATAAGTGTCACTTTCCACCATATATTTGTACAATTAACATGTTAACATCATATCCATTCAATTTGACATCGTTTTATCACCTCTTAGTTCCATTTTAATACAAGTCAATTGTGTTTCACATTTTGGCTCTAATCAACCATGTAATTCACTTTTCACCATATTAGAGTCACTTTGCACCCTAAAAGAGTCACTTTCCACTATATATTTGTACAATTAACATGTTAACATCATATACATCCAATTTGACATCTTTTACCACCTCTTAGTTCCACTTTCACACAAGTCAATTTTGTTCCACATTTTGGTTCTAATTAACCATGTAAGTCACTTTTCACCATATTAGAGTCACTTTGCACCTATAAGAGTCACTTTTCCACCATATATTTGTACAATTAACATGTTAACATCATATACATCCAATTTGACATCGTTTTATCCACCTCTTAGTTCCACTTTCACTACAAGTCAATTATGTTCACATTTTGGCTCTAATCAACCATGTAAGTCACTTTTCACCATATTAGAGTCACTTTGCACCCTATAAGAGTCACTTTCCCACCATATATTTGTACAATTAACATGTTAACATCATATACATCAATTTGACATCGTTTATCACCTCTTAGTTCCACTTTAATACAAGTCAATGTTGTTTCCATTTTGGCTCTAATCAACCATGTAATTTCACTTTTCACCATATTAGAGTCACTTTGCACCCTATAAGAGTCACTTTCCACTATATATTTGTACAATTAACATGTTAACATCATATACATCAATTTGACATCCTTTTACCACCTCTTAGTTCCACTTTCACACAAGTCAATTTTGTTCCACATTTTGGTTCTAATTAACCATGTAAGTCACTTTTCACCATATTAGAGTCACTTTGCACCCTATAAGAGTCACTTTCCACCATATATTTGTACAATTAATATGTTAACATCATATCCATTCAATTTGACATCGTTTTATCACCTCTTAGTTCCACTTTAATACAAGTCAATTGTGTTTCACATTTTGGCTCTAATTCAACCATGTAAGTCACTTTTCACCATATTAGAGTCACTTTGCACCCTATAAGAGTCACTTTTCACCATATATTTGTACAATTAACATGTTAACATCATATCCATTCAATTTGACATCATTTTATCACCTCTTAGTTCCACTTTAATACAAGTCAATTATGTTTCACATTTTGGCTCTAATCAACCATGTAATTCACTTTTCACCATATTAGAGTCACTTTGCACCCTAAAAGAGTCACTTTGCACTATATATTTGTACAATAAACATGTTAACATCATATACATCCAATTTGACATCCTTTTACCACCTCTTAGTTCCACTTTCACACAAGTCAATTTGTTCCACATTTTGGTTCTAATTAACCATGTAAGTCACTTTTCACCATATTAGAGTCACTTTGCACCCTATAAGAGTCACTTTCCACCATATATTTGTACAATTAACATGTTAACATCATATCCATTCAATTTGACATCGTTTTATCACCTCTTAGTTCCACTTTCATACAAGTCAATTTTGTTTCACATTTTGGCTCTAATCAACCATGTAATTCACTTTTCACCATATTAGAGTCACTTTGCACCCTATAAGAGTCACTTTCCACCATATATTTGTACAATTAACATGTTAACATCATATACATCCAATTTGACATCCTTTTACCACCTCTTAGTTCCACTTTCACACAAGTCAATTTTGTTCCACATTTTGGTTCTAATTAACCATGTAAGTCACTTTTCACCATATTAGAGTCACTTTGCACCCTATAAGAGTCACTTTCCACCATATATTTGTACAATTAACATGTTAACATCATATCCATTCAATTTGACATCGTTTTATCACCTCTTAGTTCCACTTTAATACAAGTCAATTGTGTTTCACATTTTGGCTCTAATCAACCATGTAATTCACTTTTCACCATATTAGAGTCACTTTGCACCCTAAAAGAGTCACTTTCCACTATATATTTGTACAATTAACATGTTAACATCATATACATCCAATTTGACATCCTTTTACCACCTCTTAGTTCCACTTTCACACAAGTCAATTATGTTCCATATTTTGGTTCTAATTAACCATGTAAGTCACTTTTCACCATATTAGAGTCACCTTGCACCCTATAAGAGTCACTTTCCACCATATATTTGTACAATTAACATGTTAACATCATATCCATTCAATTTGACATCGTTTTATCACCTCTTAGTTCCACTTTCATACAAGTCAATTTTGTTTCACATTTTGGCTCTAATCAACCATGTAAGTCACTTTTCACCATATTAGAGTCACTTTGCACCCTATAAGAGTCACTTTCCACCATATATTTGTACAATTAACATGTTAACATCATATACATCCAATTTGACATCCTTTTACCACCTCTTAGTTCCACTTTCACACAAGTCAATTTTGTTCCACATTTTGGTTCTAATTAACCATGTAAGTCACTTTTCACCATATTAGAGTCACTTTGCACCCTATAAGAGTCACTTTCCACCATATATTTGTACAATTAACATGTTAACATCATATACATTCAATTTGACATCCTTTTACCACCTCTTAGTTCCACTTTCACACAAGTCAATTTTGTTCCAAATTTAGGTTCTAATTAACCATGTAAGTCACTTTTCACCATATTAGAGTCACTTTGCACCCTATAAGAGTCACTTTCCACCATATATTTGTACAATTAACATGTTAACATCATATCCATTCAATTTGACATCGTTTTATCACCTCTTAGTTCCACTTTCATGCAAGTCAATTTTGTTTCACATGTTGGCTCTAATCAACCATGTAATTCACATTTCACCATATTAGAGTCACTTTGCACCCTAAAAGAGTCATTTTCCACTATATATTTGTACAATTAACATGTTAACATCATATACATCCAATTTGACATCCTTTTGCCACCTCTTAGTTCCACTTTCACACAAGTAAATTTTGTTCCACATTTTGGTTCTAATTAACCATGTAAGTCACTTTTCACCATATTAGAGTCACTTTGCACCCTATAAGAGTCACTTTCCACCATATATTTGTACAATTAACATGTTAACATCATATCCATTCAATTTGACATCGTTTTATCACCTCTTAGTTCCACTTTAATACAAGTCAATTGTTTTTCACATTTTGGCTCTAATCAACCATGTAATTCACTTTTCACCATATTAGAGTCACTTTGCACCCTAAAAGAGTCACTTTCCACTATATATTTGTACAATTAACATGTTAACATCATATACATCTAATTTGACATCCTTTTACCACCTCTTAGTTTCACTTTCATAGAAGTCAATTTTGTTCCAAATTTAGGTTCTAATTAACCATGTAAGTCACGTTTCACCATATTAGAGTCACTTTGCACCCTATAAGAGTCACTTTCCACCATATATTTGTACAATTAACATGTTAACATCATATCCATTCAATTTGACATCGTTTTATCACCAATTAGAGTCACTTTCCACCCTATAAGTGTCACTTTCCACCATATATTTGTACAATTAACATGTTAACATCATATCCATTCAATTTGACATCGTTTTATCACCTCTTAGTTCCATTTTAATACAAGTCAATTGTGTTTCACATTTTGGCTCTAATCAACCATGTAATTCACTTTTCACCATATTAGAATCACTTTGCACCCTAAAAGAGTCACTTTCCACTATATGTTTGTACAATTAACATGTTAACATTATATACATCCAATTTGACATCCTTTTACCACCTCTTAGTTCCACTTTCACACAAGTCAATTTTGTTCCACATTTTGGTTCTAATTAACCATGTAAGTCACTTTTCACCATATTAGAGTCACTTTGAACCCTATAAGAGTCACTTTCCACCATATATTTGTCCAATTAACATGTTAACATCATATCCATTCAATTTGACATCGTTTTATCACCTCTTAGTTCCACTTTAATACAAGTCAATTGTTTTTCACATTTTGGCTCTAATCAACCATGTAATTCACTTTTCACCATATTAGAGTCACTTTGCACCCTAAAAGAGTCACTTTCCACTATATATTTGTACAATTAACATGTTAACATCATATACATCTAATTTGACATCCTTTTACCACTTCTTAGTTCCACTTTCATAGAAGTCAATTTTGTTCCAAATTTAGGTTCTAATTAACCATGTAAGTCACGTTTCACCATATTAGAGTCACTTTGCACCCTATAAGAGTCACTTTCCACCATATATTTGTACAATTAACATGTTAACATCATATCCATTCAATTTGACATCGTTTTATCACCAATTAGAGTCACTTTCCACCCTATAAGTGTCACTTTCCACCATATATTTGTACAATTAACATGTTAACATCATATCCATTCAATTTGACATCGTTTTATCACCTCTTAGTTCCATTTTAATACAAGTCAATTGTGTTTCACATTTTGGCTCTAATCAACCATGTAATTCACTTTTCACCATATTAGAGTCACTTTGCACCCTAAAAGAGTCACTTTCCACTATATGTTTGTACAATTAACATGTTAACATTATATACATCCAATTTGACATCCTTTTACCACCTCTTAGTTCCACTTTCACACAAGTCAATTTTGTTCCACATTTTGGTTCTAATTAACCATGTAAGTCACTTTTCACCATATTAGAGTCACTTTGAACCCTATAAGAGTCACTTTCCACCATATATTTGTCCAATTAACATGTTAACATCATATCCATTCAATTTGACATCGTTTTATCACCTCTTAGTTCCACTTTAATACAAGTCAATTGTGTTTCACATTTTGGCTGTATTCAACCATGTAAGTCACTTTTCACCATATTAGAGTCACTTTGCACCCTATAAGAGTCACTTTTCACCATATATTTGTACAATTAACATGTTAACATCATATCCATTCAATTTCACATCGTTTTATCACCTCTTAGTTCCACTTTCATACAAGTCAATTTTGTTTTACATTTTGGCTCTAATCAACCATGTAATTCACTTTTCACCATATTAGAGTCACTTTGCACCCTAAAAGAGTCACTTTCCACTATATGTTTGTACAATTAACATGTTAACATCATATACATCCAATTTGACATCCTTTTACCACCTCTTAGTTCCACTTTCACACAAGTCAATTTTTTTCCACATTTTGGTTCTAATTAACCATGTAAGTCAGTTTTCACCGTATTAGAGTCACTTTGCACCCTATAAGAGTCACTTTCCACCATATATTTGTACAATTAACATGTTAAGATCATATCCATTCAATTTGACATCATTTTATCACCTCTTAGTTCCACTTTAATACAAGTCAATTGTGTTTCACATTTTGGCTCAAATCGACCATGTAATTCACTTTTCACCATATTAGAGTCACTTTGCACCCTATAAGAGTCACTTTCCACCATATATTTGTACAATTAACATGTTAACATCATATACATCCAATTTGACATTCTTTTATCACCTCTTAGTTCCAATTTCACACAAGTCAATTTTGTTCCACATTTTGGTTCTAATTAACCATGTAAGTCAATTTTCACCATATTAGAGTCACTTTGCACCCTATAAGAGTCACTTTCCACCATATATTTTTACAATTAACATGTTAACATTATATCCATTCAATTTTACATCGTTTTATCACCTCTTAGTTCCACTTTCATACAAGTCAATTTTGTTTTACATTTTGGCTCTAATCAACCATGTAATTCACTTTTCACCATATTAGAGTCACTTTGCACCCTAAAAGAGTCACTTTCCACTATATATTTGTACAATTAACATGTTAACATCATATACATCTAATTTGACATCCTTTTACCACTTCTTAGTTCCACTTTCACACAAGTCAATTTTGTTCCAAATTTAGGTTCTAATTAACCATGTAAGTCACTTTTCACCATATTAGAGTCACTTTGCACCCTATAAGAGTCACTTTCCACCATATATTTGTACAATTAACATGTTAACATCATATACATTCAATTTGACATCGTTTTATCACCGATTAGAGTCACTTTGCACCCTATAAGAGTCACTTTCCACCATATATTTGTACAATTAACATGTTAACATCATATCCATTCAATTTGACATCGTTTTATCACCTCTTAGTTCCACTTTAATACAAGTCAATTGTGTTTCACATTTTGGCTCTAATCAACCATTTAATTCACTTTTCACCATATTAGAGTCACTTTGCACCCTAAAAGAGTCACTTTCCACTATATGTTTGTACAATTAACATGTTAACATCATATACATCCAATTTGACATCCTTTTACCACCTCTTAGTTCCACTTTCACACAAGTCAATTTTGTTCCACATTTTGGTTCTAATTAACCATGTAAGTCACTTTTCACCATATTAGAGTCACTTTGAACCCTATAAGAGTCACTTTCCACCATATATTTGTCCAATTAACATGTTAACATCATATCCATTCAATTTGACATCGTTTTATCACCTCTTAGTTCCACTTTAATACAAGTCAATTGTGTTTCACATTTTGGCTCTATTCAACCATGTAAGTCACTTTTCACCATATTAGAGTCACTTTGCACCCTATAAGAGTCACTTTTCACCATATATTTGTACAATTAACATGTTAACATCATATCCATTCAATTTGACATCGTTTTATCACCTCTTAGTTCCACTTTAATACAAGTCAATTGTGTTTCACATTTTGGCTCTAATCAACCATGTAATTCACTTTTCACCATATTAGAGTCATTTTGCACCCTAAAAGAGTCACTTTGCACTATATATTTGTACAATTAACATGATAACATTATATACATCCAATTTGACATCGTTTTACCACCTCTTAGTTCCACTTTCACACAAGTCAATTATGTTCCACATTTTGGTTCTAATTAACCATGTAAGCCACTTTTCACCATATTAGAGTCACTTTGCACCCTATAAGAGTCACTTTGCACCATATATTTGTACAATTAACATGTTAACATCATATATATTCAATTTGACATCGTTTTATCACGTCTTAGTTCCACTTTCATACAAGTCAATTTATTTTCACATTTTGACTCTAATCAACCATGTAAGTCACTTTTCACCATATTAGAGTCACCTTGCACCCTATAAGAGTCACTTTCCACCCTATAAGAGTCACTTTCCACCATATATTTGTACAATTAACATGTTAACATCATATACATCCAATTTGACATCCTTTTACCACCTCTTAGTTCCACTTTCACACAAGTCAATTGTGTTCCACATTTTGGTTCTAATTAACAATGTAAGTCACTTTTCACCATATTAGAGTCACTTTGCACCCTATAAGAGTCACTTTCCACCATATATTTGTACAATTAACATGTTAACATCATATCCATTCAATTTGACATCGTTTTATCACCTCTTAGTTCCACTTTAATACAAGTCAATTGTGTTTCACATTTTGGCTCTAATCAACCATGTAATTCACTTTTCACCATATTAGAGTCACTTTGCACCCTAAAAGAGTCACTTTCCACTATATATTTGTACAATTAACATGTTAACATCATATACATCCAATTCGACATCCTTTTACCACCTCTTAGTTCCACGTTCACACAAGTCAATTATGTTCCATATTTTGGTTCTAATTAACCCATGTAAGTCACTTTTCACCATATTAGAGTCACTTTGCACCCTAAAAGAGTCACTTTCCACTATATGTTTGTACAATTAACATGTTAACATCATATACATTCAATTTGATATCGTTTTATCACCTCTTAGTTCCACTTTCATACAAGTCAATTTTGTTTCACATTTTGGCTCTAATCAACCATGTAAGTCACTTTTCACCATTTTAGAGTCACTTTGCACCCTATAAGAGTCACTTTCCACCATATATTTGTACAATTAACATGTTAACATCATATACATCCAATTTGACATCCTTTTACCACCTCTTAGTTCCACTTTCACACAAGTCAATTTTGTTCCACATTTTGGTTCTAATTAACCATGTAAGTCACTTTTCACCATATTAGAGTCACTTTGCACTCTATAAGAGTCACTTTCCACCATATATTTGTACAATTAACATGTTAAGATCATATCCATTCAATTTGACATCAGTTTTATCACCTCTTAGTTCCACTTTAATACAAGTCAATTGTGTTTCACATTTTGGCTCTAATCAACCATGTAATTCACTTTTCACCATATTAGAGTCACTTTGCACCCTATAAGAGTCACTTTTCCACCATATATTTGTACAATTAACATGTTAACATCATATACATCCAATTTGACATTCTTTTATCACCTCTTAGTTCCAATTTCACACAAGTCAATTTTGTTCCACATTTTGGTTCTAATTAACCATGTAAGTTACTTTTCACCATATTAGAGTCACTTTGCACCCTATAAGAGTCACTTTCCACCATATATTTTTACAATTAACATGTTAACATTATATCCATTCAATTTTACATCGTTTTATCACCTCTTAGTTCCACTTTCATACAAGTCAATTTTATTTTACATTTTGGCTCTAATCAACCATGTAATTCACTTTTCACCATATTAGAGTCACTTTGCACCCTAAAAGAGTCACTTTCCACTATATATTTGTACAATTAACATGTTAACATCATATACATCTAATTTGACATCCTTTTACCACTTCTTAGTTCCACTTTCACAGAAGTCAATTTTATTCCAAATTTAGGTTCTAATTAACCATGTAAGTCACTTTTCACCATATTAGAGTCACTTTGCACCCTATAAGAGTCACTTTCCACCATATATTTGTACAATTAACATGTTAACATCATATCCATTCAATTTGACATCGTTTTATCACCAATTAGAGTCACTTTGCACCCTATAAGTGTCACTTTCCACCATATATTTGTACAATTAACATGTTAACATCATATCCATTCAATTTGACATCGTTTTATCACCTCTTAGTTCCATTTTAATACAAGTCAATTGTGTTTCACATTTTGGCTCTAATCAACCATGTAATTCACTTTTCACCATATTAGAGTCACTTTGCACCCTAAAAGAGTCACTTTCCACTATATGTTTGTACAATTAACATGTTAACATCATATACATCTAATTTGACATCCTTTTACCACTTCTTAGTTCCACTTTCACACAAGTCAATTTTGTTCCAAATTTAGGTTCTAATTAACCATGTAAGTCACTTTTCACCATATTAGAGTCACTTTGCACCCTATAAGAGTCACTTTCCACCATATATTTGTACAATTAACATGTTAACATCATATACATTCAATTTGACATCGTTTTATCACCAATTAGAGTCACTTTGCACCCTATAAGAGTCACTTTCCACCATATATTTGTACAATTAACATGTTAACATCATATCCATTCAATTTGACATCGTTTTATCACCTCTTAGTTCCACTTTAATACAAGTCAATTGTGTTTCACATTTTGGCTCTAATCAACCATTTAATTCACTTTTCACCATATTAGAGTCACTTTGCACCCTAAAAGAGTCACTTTCCACTATATGTTTGTACAATTAACATGTTAACATCATATACATCCAATTTGACATCCTTTTACCACCTCTTAGTTCCACTTTCACACAAGTCAATTTTGTTCCACATTTTGGTTCTAATTAACCATGTAAGTCACTTTTCACCATATTAGAGTCACTTTGAACCCTATAAGAGTCACTTTCCACCATATATTTGTCCAATTAACATGTTAACATCATATCCATTCAATTTGACATCGTTTTATCACCTCTTAGTTCCACTTTAATACAAGTCAATTGTGTTTCACATTTTGGCTCTATTCAACCATGTAAGTCACTTTTCACCATATTAGAGTCACTTTGCACCCTATAAGAGTCACTTTTCACCATATATTTGTACAATTAACATGTTAACATCATATCCATTCAATTTGACATCGTTTTATCACCTCTTAGTTCCACTTTAATACAAGTCAATTGTGTTTCACATTTTGGCTCTAATCAACCATGTAATTCACTTTTCACCATATTAGAGTCACTTTTGCACCCTAAAAGAGTCACTTTGCACTATATATTTGTACAATTAACATGATAACATTATATACATCCAATTTGACATCGTTTTACCACCTCTTAGTTCCACTTTCACACAAGTCAATTATGTTCCACATTTTGGTTCTAATTAACCATGTAAGTCACTTTTCACCATATTAGAGTCACTTTGCACCCTATAAGAGTCACTTTCCACCATATATTTGTACAATTAACATGTTAACATCATATATATTCAATTTGACATCGTTTTATCACCTCTTAGTTCCACTTTCATACAAGTCAATTTTGTTTCACATTTTGACTCTAATCAACCATGTAAGTCACTTTTCACCATATTAGAGTCACTTTGCACCCTATAAGAGTCACTTTCCACCCTATAAGAGTCACTTTCCACCATATATTTGTACAATTAACATGTTAACATCATATACATCCAATTTGACATCCTTTTACCACCTCTTAGTTCCACTTTCACACAAGTCAATTGTGTTCCACATTTTGGTTCTAATTAACAATGTAAGTCACTTTTCACCATATTAGAGTCACTTTGCACCCTATAAGAGTCACTTTCCACCATATATTTGTACAATTAACATGTTAACATCATATCCATTCAATTTGACATCGTTTTATCACCTCTTAGTTCCACTTTAATACAAGTCAATTGTGTTTCACATTTTGGCTCTAATCAACCATGTAATTCACTTTTCACCATATTAGAGTCACTTTGCACCCTAAAAGAGCCACTTTCCACTATATATTTGTACAATTAACATGTTAACATCATATACATCCAATTTGACATCCTTTTACCACCTCTTAGTTCCACGTTCACACAAGTCAATTATGTTCCATATTTTGGTTCTAATTAACCACATGTAAGTCACTTTTCAACATATAAAAGTCACTTTGCACCCTATAAGAGTCACTTTCCACCATATATTTGTACAATTAACATGTTAACATCATATACATTCAATTTGATATCGTTTTATCACCTCTTAGTTCCACTTTCATACAAGTAAATTTTGTTTCACATTTTGGTTCTAATCAACCATGTAAGTCACTTTTCACCATTTTAGAGTCACTTTGCACCCTATAAGAGTCACTTTCCACCATATATTTGTACAATTAACATGTTAACATCATATACATCCAATTTGACATCCTTTTACCACCTCTTAGTTCCACTTTCACACAAGTCAATTTTTTTCCACATTTTGGTTCTAATTAACCATGTAAGTCACTTTTCACCATATTAGAGTCACTTTGCACTCTATAAGAGTCACTTTCCACCATATATTTGTACAATTAACATGTTAAGATCATATCCATTCAATTTGACATCATTTTATCACCTCTTAGTTCCACTTTAATACAAGTCAATTGTGTTTCACATTTTGGCTCAAATCAACCATGTAATTCACTTTTCACCATATTAGAGTCACTTTGCACCTATAAGAGTCATTTTCCACCATATATTTGTACAATTAACATGTTAACATCATATACATCCAATTTGACATTCTTTTATCACCTCTTAGTTCCAATTTCACACAAGTCAATTTTGTTTCCACATTTTGGTTCAAATTAACCATGTAAGTCACTTTTCACCATATTAGAGTCACTTTGCACCCTATAAGAGTCACTTTCCACCATATATTTTTACAATTAACATGTTAACATTATATCCATTCAATTTTACATCGTTTTATCACCTCTTAGTTCCACTTTCATACAAGTCAATTTTATTTTACATTTTGGCTCTAATCAACCGTGTAATTCACTTTTCACCATATTAGAGTCACTTTGCACCCTAAAAGAGTCACTTTCCACTATATATTTGTACAATTAACATGTTAACATCATATACATCTAATTTGACATCCTTTTACCACTTCTTAGTTCCACTTTCACAGAAGTCAATTTTATTCCAAATTTAGGTTCTAATTAACCATGTAAGTCACTTTTCACCATATTAGAGTCACTTTGCACCCTATAAGAGTCACTTTCCACCATATATTTGTACAATTAACATGTTAACATCATATCCATTCAATTTGACATCGTTTTATCACCAATTAGAGTCACTTTGCACCCTATAAGTGTCACTTTCCACCATATATTTGTACAATTAACATGTTAACATCATATCCATTCAATTTGACATCGTTTTATCACCTCTTAGTTCCATTTTAATACAAGTCAATTGTGTTTCACATTTTGGCTCTAATCAACCATGTAATTCACTTTTCACCATATTAGAGTCACTTTGCACCCTAAAAGAGTCACTTTCCACTATATGTTTGTACAATTAACATGTTAACATCATATACATCTAATTTGACATCCTTTTACCACTTCTTAGTTCCACTTTCACACAAGTCAATTTTGTTCCAAATTTAGGTTCTAATTAACCATGTAAGTCACTTTTCACCATATTAGAGTCACTTTGCACCCTATAAGAGTCACTTTCCACCATATATTTGTACAATTAACATGTTAACATCATATACATTCAATTTGACATCGTTTTATCACCAATTAGAGTCACTTTGCACCCTATAAGAGTCACTTTCCACCATATATTTGTACAATTAACATGTTAACATCATATCCATTCAATTTGACATCGTTTTATCACCTCTTAGTTCCACTTTAATACAAGTCAATTGTGTTTCACATTTTGGCTCTAATCAACCATTTAATTCACTTTTCACCATATTAGAGTCACTTTGCACCCTAAAAGAGTCACTTTCCACTATATGTTTGTACAATTAACATGTTAACATCATATACATCCAATTTGACATCCTTTTACCACCTCTTAGTTGCACTTTCACACAAGTCAATTTTGTTCCACATTTTGGTTCTAATTAACCATGTAAGTCACTTTTCACCATATTAGAGTCACTTTGAACCCTATAAGAGTCACTTTCCACCATATATTTGTCCAATTAACATGTTAACATCATATCCATTCAATTTGACATCGTTTTATCACCTCTTAGTTCCACTTTAATACAAGTCAATTGTGTTTCACATTTTGGCTCTATTCAACCATGTAAGTCACTTTTCACCATATTAGAGTCACTTTGCACCCTATAAGAGTCACTTTCACCATATATTTGTACAATTAACATGTTAACATCATATCCATTCAATTTGACATCGTTTTATCACCTCTTAGTTCCACTTTAATACAAGTCAATTGTGTTTCACATTTTGGCTCTAATCAACCATGTAATTCACTTTTCACCATATTAGAGTCATTTTGCACCCTAAAAGAGTCACTTTGCACTATATATTTGTACAATTAACATGATAACATTATATACATCCAATTTGACATTGTTTTACCACCTCTTAGTTCCACTTTCACACAAGTCAATTATGTTCCACATTTTGGTTCTAATTAACCATGTAAGTCACTTTTCACCATATTAGAGTCACTTTGCACCCTATAAGAGTCACTTTCCACCATATATTTGTACAATTAACATGTTAACATCATATCCATTCAATTTGACATCGTTTTATCACCTCTTAGTTCCACTTTCATACAAGTCAATTTTGTTTCACATTTTGACTCTAATCAACCATGTAAGTCACTTTTCACCATATTAGAGTCACTTTGCACCCTATAAGAGTCACTTTCCACCATATATTTGTACAATTAACATGTTAACATCATATACATCCAATTTGACATCCTTTTACCACCTCTTAGTTCCACTTTCACACAAGTCAATTTTGTTCCACATTTTGGTTCTAATTAACCATGTAAGTCACTTTTCACCATATTAGAGTCACTTTGCACCCTATAAGAGTCACTTTCCACCATATATTTGTACAATTAACATGTTAACATCATATCCATTCAATTTGACATCGTTTTATCACCTCTTAGTTCCACTTTAATACAAGTCAATTGTGTTTCACATTTTGGCTCTAATCAACCATGTAATTCACTTTTCACCATATTAGAGTCACTTTGCACCCTAAAAGAGTCACTTTCCACTATATATTTGTACAATTAACATGTTAACATCATATACATCCAATTTGACATCCTTTTACCACCTCTTAGTTCCACTTTCACACAAGTCAATTATGTTCCATATTTTGGTTCTAATTAACCAATGTAAGTCACTTTTCACCATATTAAGAGTCACTTTGCACCCTATAAGAGTCACTTTCCACCATATATTTGTACAATTAACATGTTAACATCATATACATTCAATTTGACATCGTTTTATCACCTCTTAGTTCCACTTTCATACAAGTCAATTTTGTTTCACATTTTGGTTCTAATCAACCATGTAAGTCACTTTTCACCATATTAGAGTCACTTTGCACCCTATAAGAGTCACTTTCCACCATATATTTGTACAATTAACATGTTAACATCATATACATCCAATTTGACATCCTTTTACCACCTCTTAGTTCCACTTTCACACAAGTCAATTTTTTTCCACATTTTGGTTCTAATTAACCATGTAAGTCACTTTTCACCATATTAGAGTCACTTTGCACTCTATAAGAGTCACTTTCCACCATATATTTGTACAATTAACATGTTAACATCATATCCATTCAATTTGACATCATTTTATCACCTCTTAGTTCCACTTTAATACAAGTCAATTGTGTTTCACATTTTGGCTCAAATCAACCATGTAATTCACTTTTCACCATATTAGAGTCACTTTGCACCCTATAAGAGTCACTTTCCACCATATATTTGTACAATTAACATGTTAACATCATATACATCCAATTTGACATTCTTTTATCACCTCTTAGTTCCAATTTCACACAAGTCAATTTTGTTTCCACATTTTGGTTCAAATTAACCATGTAAGTCACTTTTCACCATATTAGAGTCACTTTGCACCCTATAAGAGTCACTTTCCACCATATATTTTTACAATTAACATGTTAACATTATATCCATTCAATTTTACATCGTTTTATCACCTCTTAGTTCCACTTTCATACAAGTCAATTTTATTTTACATTTTGGCTCTAATCAACCATGTAATTCACTTTTCACCATATTAGAGTCACTTTGCACCCTAAAAGAGTCACTTTCCACTATATATTTGTACAATTAACATGTTAACATCATATACATCTAATTTGACATCCTTTTACCACTTCTTAGTTCCACTTTCACAGAAGTCAATTTTATTCCAAATTTAGGTTCTAATTAACCATGTAAGTCACTTTTCACCATATTAGAGTCACTTTGCACCCTATAAGAGTCACTTTCCACCATATATTTGTACAATTAACATGTTAACATCATATCCATTCAATTTGACATCGTTTTATCACCAATTAGAGTCACTTTGCACCCTATAAGTGTCACTTTCCACCATATATTTGTACAATTAACATGTTAACATCATATCCATTCAATTTGACATCGTTTTATCACCTCTTAGTTCCATTTAATACAAGTCAATTGTGTTTCACATTTTGGCTCTAATCAACCATGTAATTCACTTTTCACCATATTAGAGTCACTTTGCACCCTAAAAGAGTCACTTTCCACTATATGTTTGTACAATTAACATGTTAACATTATATACATCCAATTTGACATCCTTTTACCACCTCTTAGTTCCACTTTCACACAAGTCAATTTTGTTCCACATTTTGGTTCTAATTAACCATGTAAGTCACTTTTCACCATATTAGAGTCACTTTGAACCCTATAAGAGTCACTTTCCACCATATATTTGTCCAATTAACATGTTAACATCATATCCATTCAATTTGACATCGTTTTATCACCTCTTAGTTCCACTTTAATACAAGTCAATTGTGTTTCACATTTTGGCTCTATTCAACCATGTAAGTCACTTTTCACCATATTAGAGTCACTTTGCACCCTATAAGAGTCACTTTTCACCATATATTTGTACAATTAACATGTTAACATCATATCCATTCAATTTGACATCATTTTATCACCTCTTAGTTCCACTTTAATACAAGTCAATTGTGTTTCACATTTTTGCTCTAATCAACCATGTAATTCACTTTTCACCATATTAGAGTCACTTTGCACCCTAAAAGAGTCACTTTGCACTATATATTTGTACAATTAACATGATAACATTATATACATCCAATTTGACATCGTTTTACCACCTCTTAGTTCCACTTTCACACAAGTCAATTATGTTCCACATTTTGGTTCTAATTAACCATGTAAGTCACTTTTCACCATATTAGAGTCACTTTGCACCCTATAAGAGTCACTTTCCACCATATATTTGTACAATTAACATGTTAACATCATATATATTCAATTTGACATCGTTTTATCACCTCTTAGTTCCACTTTCATACAAGTCAATTTTGTATCACATTTTGACTCTAATCAACCATGTAATTCATTCTTTAGTCACTTTGCACCCTATAAGAGTCACTTTGCACCCTATAAGAGTCACTTTCCACCATATATTTGTACAATTAACATGTTAACATCATATACATCCAATTTGACATCCTTTTACCACCTCTTAGTTCCACTTTCACACAAGTCAATTTTGTTCCACATTTTGGTTCTAATTAACCATGTAAGTCACTTTTCACCTATATTAGAGTCACTTTGCACCCTATAAGAGTCACTTTCCACCATATATTTGTACAATTAACATGTTAACATCATATCCATTCAATTTGACATCGTTTTATCACCTCTTAGTTCCACTTTAATACAAGTCAATTGTGTTTCACATTTTGGCTCTAATCAACCATGTAATTCACTTTTCACCATATTAGAGTCACTTTGCACCCTAAAAGAGTCACTTTCCACTATATATTTGTACAATTAACATGTTAACATCATATACATCCAATTTGACATCCTTTTACCACCTCTTAGTTCCACTTTCACACAAGTCAATTATGTTCCATATTTTGGTTCTAATTAACCATGTAAGTCACTTTTCACCATATTAGAGTCACCTTGCACCCTATAAGAGTCACTTTCCACCATATATTTATACAATTAACATGTTAACATCATATCCATTCAATTTGACATCATTTTATCACCTCTTAGTTCCACTTTCATACAAGTCAATTTTGTTTCACATTTTGGCTCTAATCAACCATGTAAGTCACTTTTCACCATTTTAGAGTCACTTTGCACCCTATAAGAGTCACTTTCCACCATATATTTGTACAATTAACATGTTAACATCATATACATCCAATTTGACATCCTTTTACCACCTCTTAGTTCCACTTTCACACAAATCAATTTTGTTCCACATTTTGGTTCTAATTAACCATGTAAGTCACTTTTCACCATATTAGAGTCACTTTGCACCCTATAAGAGTCACTTTCCACCATATATTTGTACAATTAACATGTTAACATCATATACATTCAATTTGACATCCTTTTACCACCTCTTAGTTCCACTTTCACACAAGTCAATTTTGTTCCACATTTAGGTTCTAATTAACCATGTAAGTCACTTTTCACCATATTAGAGTCACTTTGCACCCTATAAGAGTCACTTTCCACCATATATTTGTACAATTAACATGTTAACATCATATCCATTCAATTTGACATCGTTTTATCACCTCTTAGTTCCACTTTCATACAAGTCAATTTTGTTTCACATGTTGGCTCTAATCAACCATGTAATTCACATTTTCACCATATTAGAGTCACTTTGCACCCTAAAAGAGTCACTTTTCCACTATATATTTGTACAATTAACATGTTAACATCATATACATCCAATTTGACATCCTTTTACCACCTCTTAGTTCCACTTTCACACAAGTCAATTTTGTTCCACATTTTGGTTCTAATTAACCATGTAAGTCACTTTTCACCATATTAGAGTCACTTTGCACCCTATAAGAGTCACTTTCCACCATATATTTGTACAATTAACATGTTAACATCATATCCATTCAATTTGACATCGTTTTATCACCTCTTAGTTCCACTTTAATACAAGTCAATTGTTTTTCATATTTTGGCTCTAATCAACCATGTAATTCACTTTTCACCATATTAGAGTCACTTTGCACCCTAAAAGAGTCACTTTCCACTATATATTTGTACAATTAACATGTTAACATCATATACATCTAATTTGACATCCTTTTACCACTTCTTAGTTCCACTTTCACAGAAGTCAATTTTGTTCCAAATTTAGGTTCTAATTAACCATGTAAGTCACGTTTCACCATATTAGAGTCACTTTGCACCCTATAAGAGTCACTTTCCACCATATATTTGTACAATTAACATGTTAACATCATATCCATTCAATTTGACATCGTTTTATCACCAATTAGAGTCACTTTGCACCCTATAAGTGTCACTTTCCACCATATATTTGTACAATTAACATGTTAACATCATATCCATTCAATTTGACATCGTTTTATCACCTCTTAGTTCCACTTTAATACAAGTCAATTGTGTTTCACATTTTGGCTCTAATCAACCATGTAATTCACTTTTCACCATATTAGAGTCACTTTGCACCCTAAAAGAGTCACTTTCCACTATATATTTGTACAATTAACATGTTAACATCATATACATCTAATTTGACATCCTTTTACCACTTCTTAGTTCCACTTTCACACAAGTCAATTATGTTCCACATTTTGGTTCTAATTAACCATGTAAGTCACTTTTCACCATATTAGAGTCACTTTGCACCCTATAAGAGTCACTTTCCACCATATATTTGTACAATTAACATGTTAACATCATATACATTCAATTTGACATCGTTTTATCACCTCTTAGTTCCACTTTCATACAAGTCAATTTTGTTTCACATTTTGACTCTAATCAACCATGTAATTCATTTTTCACCATATTAGAGTCACTTTGCACCCTATAAGAGTCACTTTCCACCCTATAAGAGTCACTTTCCACCATATATTTGTACAATTAACATGTTAACATCATATACATCCAATTTGACATCCTTTTACCACCTCTTAGTTCCACTTTCACACAAGTCAATTTTGTTCCACATTTTGGTTCTAATTAACCATGTAAGTCACTTTTCACTATATTAGAGTCACTTTGCACCCTATAAGAGTCACTTTCCACCATATATTTGTACAATTAACATGTTAACATCATATCCATTCAATTTGACATCGTTTTATCACCTCTTAGTTCCACTTTAATACAAGTCAATTGTGTTTCACATTTTGGCTCTAATCAACCATGTAATTCACTTTTCACCATATTAGAGTCACTTTGCACCCTAAAGAGTCACTTTCCACTATATATTTGTACAATTAACATGTTAACATCATATACATCCAATTTGACATCCTTTTACCACCTCTTAGTTCCACTTTCACACAAGTCAATTATGTTCCATATTTTGGTTCTAATTAACCATGTAAGTCACTTTTCACCATATTAGAGTCACCTTTGCACCCTATAAGAGTCACTTTCCACCATATATTTGTACAATTAACATGTTAACATCATATCCATTCCAATTTGACATCTTTTATCACCTCTTAGTTCCACTTTCATACAAGTCAATTTTGTTTCACATTTTGGCTCTAATCAACCATGTAAGTCACTTTTCACCATATTAGAGTCACTTTGCACCCTATAAGAGTCACTTTCCACCATATATTTGTACAATTAACATGTTAACATCATATACATCCAATTTGACATCCTTTTACCACCTCTTAGTTCCACTTTCACACAAGTCAATTTTGTTTCCAATTTTGGCTCTAATGAACCATGTAAGTCACTTTTCACCGTATTAGGGTCACTTTGCACCCTATAAGAGTCACTTTCCACCATATATTTGTACAATTAACATGTTAACATCATATACATTCAATTTGACATCCTTTTATCCACCTCTTAGTTCCACTTTCACTACAAGTCAATTGTGTTTCCAATTTTGGCTTCTAATCAACCATGTAAGTCACTTTTCACCATATTAGAGTCACTTTGCACCCTATAAGAGTCACTTTCCACCATATATTTGTACAATTAACATGTTAACATCATATCCATTCAATTTGACATCGTTTTATCACCTCTTAGTTCCACTTTCATACAAGTCAATTTTGTTTCACATTTTGGCTCTAATCAACCATGTAATTCACATTTCACCATATTAGAGTCACTTTGCACCCTAAAAGAGTCATTTTCCACTATATATTTGTACAATTAACATGTTAACATCATGTACATCCAATTTGACATCCTTTTGCCACCTCTTAGTTCCACTTTCACACAAGTAAATTTTGTTCCACATTTTGGTTCTAATTAACCATGTAAGTCACTTTTCACCATATTAGAGTCACTTTGCACCCTATAAGAGTCACTTTCCACCATATATTTGTACAATTAACATGTTAACATCATATCCATTCAATTTGACATCGTTTTATCACCTCTTAGTTCCACTTTAATACAAGTCAATTGTTTTTCATATTTTGGCTCTAATCAACCATGTAATTCACTTTTCACCATATTAGAGTCACTTTGCACCCTAAAAGAGTCACTTTCCACTATATATTTGTACAATTAACATGTTAACATCATATACATCTAATTTGACATCCTTTTAACCACTTCTTAGTTCCACTTTCACAGAAGTCAATTTTGTTCCAAATTTAGGTTCTAATTAACCATGTAAGTCACGTTTCACCATATTAGAGTCACTTTGCACCCTATAAGAGTCACTTTCCACCATATATTTGTACAATTAACATGTTAACATCATATCCATTCAATTTGACATCGTTTTATCACCAATTAGAGTCACTTTGCACCCTATAAGTGTCACTTTCCACCATATATTTGTACAATTAACATGTTAACATCATATCCATTCAATTTGACATCGTTTTATCACCTCTTAGTTCCATTTTAATACAAGTCAATTGTGTTTCACATTTTGGCTCTAATCAACCATGTAATTCACTTTTCACCATATTAGAGTCACTTTGCACCCTAAAGAGTCACTTTCCACTATATATTTGTACAATTAACATGTTAACATCATATACATCTAATTGACATCCTTTTACCACTTCTTAGTTCCACTTTCACAGAAGTCAATTTTATTCCAAATTAGGTTCTAATTAACCATGGAAGTCACTTTTCACCATATTAGAGTCACTTTGCACCCTATAAGAGTCACTTTCCACCATATATTTGTACAATTAACATGTTAACATCATATCCATTCAATTTGACATCGTTTTATCACCAATTAGAGTCACTTTGCACCCTATAAGTGTCACTTTCCACCATATATTTGTACAATTAACATGTTAACATCATATCCATTCAATTTGACATCGTTTTATCACCTCTTAGTTCCATTTTAATACAAGTCAATTGTGTTTCACATTTTGGCTCTAATCAACCATGTAATTCACTTTTCACCATATTAGAGTCACTTTGCACCCTAAAAGAGTCACTTTCCACTATATGTTGTACAATTAACATGTTAACATCATATACATCCAATTTGACATCCTTTTACCACCTCTTAGTTCCACTTTCACACAAGTCAATTTTGTTCCACATTTTGGTTCTAATTAACCATGTAAGTCACTTTTCACCATATTAGAGTCACTTTGAACCCTATAAGAGTCACTTTCCACCATATATTTGTCCAATTAACATGTTAACATCATATCCATTCAATTTGACATCGTTTTATCACCTCTTAGTTCCACTTTAATACAAGTCAATTGTGTTTCATATTTTGGTTCTAATTAAACATGTAAGTCACTTTTCACCATATTAGAGTCACTTTGCACCCTATAAGAGTCACTTTTCACCATATATTTGTACAATTAACATGTTAACATCATATCCATCAATTTGACATCATTTTATCACCTCTTAGTTCCACTTTAATACAAGTCAATTGTGTTTCACATTTTGGCTCTAATCAACCATGTAATTCACTTTTCACCATATTAGAGTCACTTTGCACCCTAAAGAGTCACTTTCCACTATATATTTGTACAATTAACATGTTAACATCATATACATCCAATTTGACATCCTTTTACCACCTCTTAGTTCCACTTTCACACAAGTCAATTTTGTTCCACATTTTGGTTCTAATTAGCCATGTAAGTCACTTTTTCACCATATTAGAGTCACTTTGCACCCTATAAGAGTCACTTTCCACCATATATTTGTACAATTAACATGTTAACATCGTATCCATTCAATTTGACATCGTTTTATCACCTCTCAGTTCCACTTTCATACAAGTCAATTTTGTTTCACATTTTGGCTCTAATCAACCATGTAAGTCACTTTTCACCATATTAGAGTCACTTTGCACCCTATAAGAGTCACTTTCCACCATATATTTGTACAATTAACATGTTAACATCATATACATCCAATTTGACATCCTTTTACCACCTCTTAGTTCCACTTTCACACAAGTCAATTTTGTTCCACATTTTGGTTCTAATTAACCATGTAAGTCACTTTTCACCATATTAGAGTCACTTTGCACCCTATAAGAGTCACTTTCCACCATATATTTGTACAATTAACATGTTAACATCATATCCATTCAATTTGACATCGTTTTATCACCTCTTAGTTCCACTTTCATACAAGTCAATTTTGTTTCACATTTTGGCTCTAATCAATCATGTAATTCACTTTTCACCATATTAGAGTCACTTTGCACCCTACAGAGTCACTTTCCACTATATATTTGTACAATTAACATGTTAACATCATATACATCCAATTTGACATCCTTTTACCACCTCTTAGTTCCACTTTCACACAAGTCAATTTTGTTCCACATTTTGGTTCTAATTAACCATGTAAGTCACTTTTCACCATATTAGAGTCACTTTGCACCCTATAAGAGTCACTTTCCACCATATATTTGTACAATTAACATGTTAACATCATATCCATTCAATTTGACATCGTTTTATCACCTCTTAGTTCCACTTTCATACAAGTCAATTTTGTTTCACATTTTGGCTCTAATCAACCATGTAAGTCACTTTTCACCATATTAGAGTCACTTTGCACCCTATAAGAGTCACTTTCACCATATATTTGTACAATTAACATGTTAACATCATATACATCCAATTTGACATCCTTTTACCACCTCTTAGTTCCACTTTCACACAAGTCAATTTTGTTCCACATTTTGGTTCTAATAACCATGTAAGTCACTTTTCACCATATTAGAGTCACTTTGCACCCTATAAGAGTCACTTTCCACCATATATTTGTACAATTAACATGTTAACATCATATACATTCAATTTGACATCCTTTTATCCACCTCTTAGTTCCACTTTCACACAAGTCAATTTGTTTCCACATTTTGGTTCTAATTAACCATTGTAAGTCACTTTTCACCATATTAGAGTCACTTTGCACCCTATAAGAGTCACTTTCCACCATATATTTGTACAATTAACATGTTAACATCATATCCATTCAATTTGACATCGTTTTATCACCTCTTAGTTCCACTTTCATACAAGTCAATTTTGTTTCACATTTTGGCTCTAATCAACCATGTAATTCACTTTTCACCATATTAGAGTCACTTTGCACCCTAAAAGAGTCACTTTCCACTATATATTTGTACAATTAACATGTTAACATCATATACATCCAATTTGACATCCTTTTACCACCTCTTAGTTCCACTTTCACACAAGTCAATTTTGTTCCACATTTTGGTTCTAATTAACCATGTAAGTCACTTTTCACCATATTAGAGTCACTTTGCACCCTATAAGAGTCACTTTCCACCATATATTTGTACAATTAACATGTTAACATCATATCCATTCAATTTGACATCGTTTTATCACCTCTTAGTTCCACTTTAATACAAGTCAATTGTGTTTCACATTTTGGCTCTAATCAACCATGTAATTCACTTTTCACCATATTAGAGTCACTTTGCACCCTATAAGAGTCACTTTCCACCATATATTTGTACAATAAATGTTAAAATCATATACATCCAATTTGACACCTTTTACCACCTCTTAGTTTCCATCTTTCACACAGTCAATTTTGTCCACATTTTGGTTCTAATAACCATGTAAGTCACTTTTCACCATATTAGAGTCACTTTGCACTCTATAAGAGTCACTTCCACCATTATTTGTACAATTAACATGTTAAATCATTACATTCAATTTGACATCTTTTTATCACCTCTTAGTTCCACTTTCATACAAGTCAATTTTGTTTCACATTTGGCTCTAATCAACCATGTAAGTCACTTTTCACCATATTAGAGCACTTTGCACCCTATAAGCAGTTCACTTTCCACCATATATTTGTACAATTAACATGTTAACATCATATACATCCAATTTGACATCCTTTTATCTCACCTCTTAGTTCCACTTCATACAAGTCAATTTTGTTTCACATTTTGGTTCTAATCAACCATGTAAGTCACTTTTCACCATATAGAGTCACTTTGCACCCTAAAGAGTCACTTTCCACTATATATTTGTACAATTAAACATGTTAACATCTATACATTCCAATTTGACATCCTTTTACCACCTCTTAGTTCCACTTTCACACAAGTCAATTTTGTTCCATTTTGGTTCTAATTAACCATGTAAGTCACTTTTCACCATATTAGAGTCACTTTGCACCCTATAAGAGTCACTTTCCACCATATAATTTGTTCAATTAACATGTTAACATCATATCCATTCCAATTTGACATCGTTTTATCACCTCTTAGTTCCACTTTAATACAAGTCAATTGTGTTTCACATTTGGCTCTAATCAACCATGTAAGTCACTTTTCACCATATTAGAGTCACTTTGCACCCTATAAGAGTCACTTTCCACCATATATTTGTACAATTAACATGTTAACATCCTATCCATCCAATTTGACATCTTTTATCACCTCTTAGTTCCACTTTCATACAAGTCAATTTTGTTTCACATTTTGGCTCTAATCAACCATGTAAGTCACTTTTCACCATATTAGAGTCACTTTGCACCCTAAAGAGTCACTTTCCACTATATATTTGTACAATTAACATGTTAACATCATATACATCCAATTTGACCTCCTTTTACCACCTCTTAGTTCCCACTTTCACACAAGTCAATTTTGTTCCACATTTGGTTCTAATTAACCATGTAAGTCACTTTTCACCATATTAGAGTCACTTTGCACCCTATAAGAGTCACTTTCCACCATATATTTGTCCAATTAACATGTTAACCTCATATCCATTCCAATTTGACATCGTTTTATCACCTCTTAGTTTCACTTTCATACACGTCAATTTTGTTTCACATTTTTGGCTCTAATCAACCATGTAATTCACTTTCTACCATATTAGACTCACTTTGCACCCTAAAGAGTCACTTTCCACCATATATTTGTACAATAACATGTTACCATCATATACATCCAATTGACATTCTTTTACCACCTCTTTAGTTCCACTTTCACACAAGTCCACTTTGTTTCCACATTTTGGCTCTAATTAACCATGTAAGTTACTTTTTCACCATATTAGAGTCACTTTGCACCCTATAAGAGTCACTTTCCACCATTATTTGTACAATTAACATGTTAACATCATATCCATTCCAATTTGACATCGTTTTATCACCTCTTAGTTCCACTTTCATACAAGTCAATTTTGTTTCCACATTTTGGCTCTAATCAACCATGTAATTCACTTTTCACCATATTAGAGTCACTTTTGCACCCTATAAAGAGTCACTTTCCACTATATATTTGTACAATTAACATGTTAACATCATATACATCCAATTTGACATCCTTTTACCACCTCTTAGTTCCACTTTCACACAAGTCAATTTTGTTCCACATTTTGGTTCTAATTAACCATGTAAGTCACTTTTCACCATATTAGAGTCACTTTGCACCCTATAAGAGTCACTTTCCACCATATATCTTGTACAATTAACATGTTTAACTTCATATACATTCCAATTTGACATCGTTTTATCACCTCTTAGTTTCCACTTTCATACAAGTCAATTTTGTTTCACATTTTGGCTCTAATCAACCATGTAATTCACTTTTCACCATATTAGAGTCACTTTGCACCCTAAAAGAGTCACTTTCCACTATATATTTGTACAATTAACATGTTAACATCATATACATCCAATTTGACATCCTTTTACCACCTCTTAGTTCCACTTTCACACAAGTCAATTTTGTTCCACATTTTTGGTTCTAATTAACCATGTAAGTAATTTTTCACCATATTAGAGTCACTTTGCACCCTATAAGAGTCACTTTCCACCATATATTTGTACAATTAACATGTTAACATCATATCCATTCAATTTGACATCATTTTATCACCTCTTAGTTCCACTTTCATACAAGTCAATTTGTTTCACATTTTGGCTCTAATCAACCATGTAATTCACTTTTCCACCATATTAGAGTCACTTTGCACCCTAAAAGAGTCACTTTTCCACTATATATTTGTACAATTAACATGTTAACATCATATACATCCAATTTGACATCCTTTTTACCACACTCTTAGTTCCACTTTCACACAAGTCAATTTTGTTCCACATTTTGGTTCTAGATTAACCATGTAAGTTCACTTTTTCACCATATTAGAGTCACTTTGCACCCTATAAGAGTCACTTTCCCACCAATATTTGTACAATTAACATGTTAACATCATATCCATCAATTTGACATCGTTTTATCACCTCTTAGTTCCACTTTCATACAAGTCAATTTTGTTTCACATTTTTGGCTTCTAATCAACCATGTAATTCACTTTTCACCATATTAGAGTCACTGTGCACCCTAAAAGAGTCACTTTCCACTATATATTTGTACAATTAACATGTTAAATCAATATACATCCAATTGACATCCTTTTACACCTACTTAGTTCACTTCACACAAGTCAATTGTGTTCACCATTTTGGTTCTAATTAACCATGTAAGTCACTTTTCCCATATTAGAGTCACTTTGCCACCCTATAAGAGTCACTTTCCCACCATATATTTTGTCCAATTAACCATGTTAACATCATATCCATTCAATTGACCATCGTTTTTTCACCTCTTAGTTCCACTTTCATACAAGTCAATTTTTTCACATTTTGGCTCTAATCAACCATGTAATTCACTTTTCACCATATTAGAGTCACTTTGCACCCTATAAGAGTCACTTTCCACCATATATTTGTACAATTAACATGTTAACATCAATATCATCAATTTGACATCGTTTTATCACCTCTTAGTTCCACTTTACAAGTCAATTTTGTTTCACATTTTGGCTCTAATCAACCATGTAATCACTTTTCACCATATTAGAGTCACTTTGCACCCTATAAGAGTCACTTTCCACTATATTTGTACAATTAACATGTTAACATCATATACATCCAATTTGACATCTTTTACACCTCTTAGTTCCACTTTCACACAAGTCAATTTTGTTTCCATTTTGGTCTAATCAACCATGTAAGTCACTTTTCACCATATTAGAGTCACTTTGCACCCTATAAGAGTCACTTTCCACCATATATTTGTACAATTAACATGTTAACATCATATCATCCAATTTGACATCTTTTATCACCTCTTAGTTCCACTTTCACACAAGTCAATTTTGTTTCACATTTTGGCTCTAATCAACCATGTAATCACTTTTCACCATATTAGAGTCACTTTGCACCCTAAAAGACTTTCCACTATATTTGTACAATTAACATGTTAACATCATATACATCCAATTTGACATCTTTTACACCTCTTAGTTCCACTTTCACACAAGTCAATTTTTTCCATTTTGGTCTAATCAACCATGTAAGTCACTTTTCACCATATTAGAGTCACTTTGCACCCTATAAGAGTCACTTTCCACCATATATTTGTACAATTAACATGTTAACATCATATCATCAATTTGACATCTTTTATCACCTCTTAGTTCCACTTTCATACAAGTCAATTTTTTCACATTTTGGCTCTAATCAACCATGTAATTCACTTTTCACCATATTAGAGTCACTTTGCACCCTATAAGAGTCACTTTCCACCATATATTGTACAATTAACATGTTAACATCATTCAATTTGACATCTTTTATCACCTCTTAGTTCCACTTTCATACAAGTCAATTTGTTTCACATTTTGGTCTAATCAACCATGTAATTCACTTTTCACCATATTAGAGTCACTTTGCACCCTATAAGAGTCACTTTCCACTATATATTTGTACAATTAACATGTTAACATCATATACATCCAATTTGACATCCTTTTACCACCTCTTAGTTCCACTTTCACACAAGTCAATTTGTTCCATTTTGGTTCTAATCAACCATGTAAGTCACTTTTCACCATATTAGAGTCACTTTGCACCCTATAAGAGTCACTTTCCACCATATATTTGTACAATTAACATGTTAACATCATATCATCCAATTTGACATCCTTTTACCACCTCTTAGTTCCACTTTCACAAGTCAATTTTGTTTCACATTTTGGTTCTAATCACCATGTAAGTCACTTTTCACCATATTAGAGTCACTTTGCACCCTATAAGAGTCACTTTCCACCATATATTTGTACAATTAACATGTTAACATCATATCCATTCAATTTGACATCGTTTTATCACCTCTTAGTTCCACTTTCATACAAGTCAATTTTGTTTCACATTTTGGCTCTAATCAACCATGTAAGTCACTTTTCACCATATTAGAGTCACTTTGCACCCTATAAAGAGTCACTTTCCACTATATTTGTACAATTAACATGTTAACATCATAACATCCAATTTGACATCCTTTTACCACCTCTTAGTTCCACTTTCACACAAGTCAATTTTGTTCCATTTTGGTTCTAATTAACCATGTAAGTACTTTTCACCATATTAGAGTCACTTTGCACCCTATAAGAGTCACTTTCCACCATATATTTGTACAATTAACATGTTAACATCATATACATTCAATTTGACATCTTTTATCACCTCTTAGTTCCACTTTCATACAAGTCAATTTTGTTTCACATTTTGGCTCTAATCAACCATGTAAGTCACTTTTCACCATATTAGAGTCACTTTGCACCCTAAAAGTCACTTTCCACCATATTTTGTACAATTAACATGTTAACATCATATACATCCAATTTGACATCCTTTTACCACCTCTTAGTTCCACTTTCACACAATCAATTTTGTTCCACATTTTGGTTCTAATTACCATGTAAGTCACTTTTCACCATATTAGAGTCACTTTGACCCTATAAGTCACTTTCCACCATATTTGTACAATTAACATGTTAACATCATATCCATTCAATTTTGACATCGTTTTATCACCTCTTAGTTCCACTTTAATACAAGTCAATTTGTTTCACATTTTGGCTCTAATCAACCATGTAATTCACTTTTCACCATATTAGAGTCACTTTGCACCCTAAAGAGTCACTTTCCCATATATTTGTACAATTAACATGTTAACATCATATACATCCAATTTGACATCCTTTTACACCTCTTAGTTCCACTTTCACAAGTCAATTTTGTTCCACATTTTGGCTTAATCACCATGTATCACTTTTCACCATATTAGAGTCACTTTGCACCCTATAAGAGTCACTTTCCACCATATATTTGTACAATTAACATGTTAACATCATATCCATCATTTGACATCGTTTTACACCTCTTAGTTTCCACTTTAACAAGTCAATTTGTTTCAATTTTGGTTCTAATTACCATGTAATCACTTTTCACCATATTAGAGTCACTTTGCACCCTATAAGAGTCACTTTCCACCATATATTTGTACAATTAACATGTTAACATCATATCCATTCAATTTGACATCGTTTTATCACCTCTTAGTTCCACTTTAAACAAGTCAATTGTTTCACATTTTGGCTCTAATCACCCATGTAATTCACTTTTCACCATATTAGAGTCACTTTGCACCCCTATAAGAGTCCTTTCCACCATATATTTGTACAATTAAATGTTAACATCATATACATCCAATTTGACATCCTTTTACCACCTCTTAGTTTCACTTTCACACAAGTCATTTTGTTTCCATTTTGGTTCTAATCAACCATGTAAGTCACTTTTCACCATATAGAGTCACTTTGCACCCTATAAGATCACTTTCCACCATATATTTGTACAATTAACTGTTTAACATCATATCCAATTTGACATCGTTTTATCACCTCTAGTTCCACTTTCATACAAGTCCAATTTTTGTTCACATTTTGGCTCTAATCACCATAGTAATTCACTTTTCACCATATTAGAGTCACTTTGCACCCTAAAATATTCACTTTCACTATATTTGTACAATAACATGTTAACATCATATACCATTCAATTTGACATCCTTTTACCACTCTTAGTTCCACTTTCACACAGTCAATTTGTTCCATTTTGGTCTAATCAACCATGTAATCACTTTTCACCATATTAGAGTCCTTTGCACCCTATAAGACACTTTCCACCATATATTTGTAACAATTACATGTTACATCATATCCATTCAATTTGACATCGTTTATCACCTCTTAGTTCCACTTTCATACAAGTC
>NW_027421144.1:0-2405 GCF_009905375.1 Apium graveolens | reverse complement strand
GGACCCGCATAGTAAGTTCCCCTGTTTGCACATATATAAAGGTACGGCCAGTAGCCAAGAAAGGTCCCTCCCCAAGATTATGGGAATTCTTATCTTCCTCAAAATCCAGAATAACAAAATCTGCAGGAAAGAAGAGCTTATCCACCTTGACGAGCACATCCTCAACTATGCCCTTGGGTAAAGTAATGGAACGGTCAGCCAATTGTAGTGACATGTACGTGGGTTTTGGATCAGGCAGATCCAGTTTTTTAAAGATGACAACGGCATCAGATTAATGTGCTCCCAAATCACAAAGGCACTTGTCAAACGTCAAGATTGCAATTGTGCAAGGAATGGTGAAGCTCCCTGGATCTTTTTTGGTGGTAACTTTTGTTGCAGAACAGCGCGCATTCTTCCGTGAGAGCAACGGTTTCAAGGTCATCCAGTTTCACCTTCCTTGAAAGAATAGTCTTCATAAACTTCGCATAACTAGGCATTTGTTCCAGAGCCTCAGCGAAAGGTATATGATGTGAAGTTCTTGAACACCTCCAGAAACTTCCCGAACTGTCTATCCAGCTTTTGTTGCTGCAATCTCTTAGGAAAAGATGGTGGAGGATAGAGCTGTTTCTCCCCGTATTAGCCTCAGGCAGAGTGTGGTTCAACAGTAGTCTCCTTGGTTCCGCGCTTTCTCCTTTTGCTTAGAGTCTCACTCTAATTTCAGCTTCTACTTCTTTTGCCTTTTCAGCCTCAGCTACTTTTCCAGACCTTAAGGTAATAGCCTTGACTTGCTCTTTAGCTTCCTTCCTGCATGGTACTTCGTGTCACTGGGAAGAGTGCCAGGTTGACGATTGAGCACTGCATTGGCTAATGACATTTGATTTTCCAAGGTCTTGATAGAAACCGCCTGACTCTTGCACAACAGCTTAAGTTCCTCAAAATCAGCTAGTAGGTGCAGCTGCACTTCCCTGTTGCGGATATGATTGCCTTGTAGCATACTGCTGTGGTTGCTGGAATCCAGGTGGGTTAAATGTTATTCACTCCTTGCTGATATGGTGGCTGAATAGCATTCTGATTATTCCCCCAGCTGAAATTGGATGATTTCTGTTGTTAGGATGATAGGTCGCTGGCAAGGCTGCTGTTGTCGCTGAATTATTCACATAACTGAACAGATTCGTTTACAAGAGAACAATGATCGTAGCATCTGCACAAAGCTCACCAAAACCATAGCTATTTGATTAACTCCATACGTAGCCAAAGAATCAACCTTCATTGATAGCGCTTGGAGCTGGGCTGCAATAGCGGTGGCTGCATCAACTTCCAGAATACCTGAACCTTGCCTGACGTCATCTGAGTTGGGTTTTGATGCTCATTTGCAGCCATCGTCTCGATAAGATTTACGCCTCAGTATAGCTTTTAGCCCATAAGGCGCCTCCAGCTGCTGCATCGAGCAGGGCCGAGATTGGGCCCCAAACCATTATAGAAACCAGTGATCACCATCCAATCCGGCATTCCATGATGTGGACATTCTCATATTCCTTGTAGCGTTCCCAAGCCTCGCACTAGATTCTGTAGGTTGCTGCGCAAATGGTAAGAGCACTCCTCATAGCAGCAGTCTTGCCATCGGATAAAACTTCACCAGAAACTTTTGCGCAAGATCTTGCCAACGTAGTGATGGACCCAGCTGGTTCAGAATGTAACCAGTCTTTAGCTTGTCCTTAGTGAGAATGGGAAAAGCCTCAACTTGATAGCCTCCAGTCACGCCATTATACTTAAAAGTGCTGCAGATCTCGACAAAATTCCTTATGTGCATGTTGGGTCTCAGTTGCCGCTCCTCCAAAAGAAACAGAATTCTGCACCATCTGAATAGTGCCCAGCTTGATTTCAAAGGTGTTAGCTTGAATAGCCGGATGAAGGATGCTTGACTGAATGTCAACAATTTTAGGCCGAGAAAAATCCATAAGAGCTGGATCAGCTTGAACAATACGATCTCCCATGTTTACTGGTTCTTTCTGCTCAGTTCCTGAATCCGAATCCTCAAAATCTAACTTCTCCGGAATATCAAGAACTCGTCTGTCTCCTCAGCTGTATCTAAAGTCCTCTTGCGAGCACGAGAACGAGTTTGCATAAACGCTTGCTAAAGTACCTGAAATACAACCAGAAAAAATAAGTAACTACTACGTCCTAATCACTGAGTCCTAATGACCAATGATGGTAAGTACATAAACTAAACAAATACGCCGAGTCCCCGGCAGCAGCGCCAAAAACTTGTTAGGGCGAAAACACGCGCTAATATTCACGCAAGTATACGCGTTCGGTAAGTAATATAGAATATTTCTAGTTCTTCCCTCAGAGATCAGACTAAATTATTGTCTAATTAAACTCACTCACCAATGTATGATTACTTCTCAATGTTAAGATAATAACAC
>NW_027421143.1:0-16103 GCF_009905375.1 Apium graveolens | reverse complement strand
TTGAATAACAGTTTCTTCACTATTCTGAACATCAGGGCCAACTACAACAACGTGGTCTGTTGATCACGATTTTCCTCTCTATGCTGATCCCATGGCCATGTTTTCCTTTCCTCGAACGCCACATCCCTGTTTACAAATATCTTATTGCTTTGAGGATCAAGCAAGCGATATGCCTTTGTTCCTGGTTCATTGCCTTTGTTCGTGGTTCATTTCCAAGATGTATCACTGGTTTGCTCCTGTCATCCAACTTCTTAGTGTGTACCCATGGGATTTTCATATAAGCCATAAATCCAAAGACACGTACATGGCCTATGTTTGGTTTATCTCCTTTCCATGCCTCATATAGAGTCATTCCAGTTAGAGATCGCGTGGGTAACCTGTCGAGAATATACATGGAGTGTCTCACAGCTTCTCCCCATAACGTCAAAGGTAGATTCATTTATTTCATCATACTTCTAGCCATTGCAACCACTGTCCTATTTCTTCGTTCCATCACCCCCATTCTGTTGTGGAGAGTAGGGAGCTTTGTAGTGTCTTTCTATTCCGCTTTCCTCACATAATGTTGTAAAATCTTGAGAACAAAATTTTACTACACGATCAGTTCTGAGAGTCTTTACTCGCTTGTCTGTTCCATTTTCAACATGTGCTTTGAACTTCTTAAATGCATTAAGGGCTTCATCCTTACTTTTTAGAGTATATGACCACATTATTCGACTGAAATCGTCCACCAAAGAAGAAAATACCTGTTGCCACCAGTTGTTGCCGGAGATATCGGACCACAAAGATCACCATGCACCAATTCAAGCACTTGTTTCGCACAGAATTTGCTTTGAGATGGGAACGATTTTCTGACCTGTTTGGACATCGAACAATCTGTGCACATAGTCTTTGGATTCTCAAACTTCGGCAACCCATGCACCATTTGTGTAGAATGCATAAGTGTCAAAGCTTGAAAATTCATGTGGCCAGTGAATGCCATAACCAAGGTAATTCATCTGTCTTAGAGATTAACAATGCAGGCTTACTGGTTTCTATAGTTATTTTATAAAATCTATTAGGGGATCTTTTCACCTTCATAAGTCGTTTTCTTGATTTTTCAAACACCCACAAGTACTCACCATTTAAGACGACTTTGTTTCCAACTTCAGACAATTCTCCAAGACTAATTATGTTATTGCAAAGCAAATGGATATAATTTACCTCTTCGAGGGTGTGTTCTTCCCCATTTTTGCATGCAAAGACCACATGGCTTTTCCCCTTTATTTCAACTGGTGAGCCATTTCCAAACCTCACTTGCCCAGTTACTCCCTCGTCAAGTTCTCTAAACTTTGATCGTAATCCTATCCAAATACCACAGGTTTGAATCAGCACGTTCACCATCGTGCACAAGTTTTGGTACAACCTTTTCTTCATTTAGCAACACCATTTCTTCCCCTTGTTTACTGTGTTTGGCCAATAAGAGTGCTAGCTCGTCATCCTTGATTTGTGCCATGTTTATTTCTTACTTTTGTTCCTTTTCTCTCCGGGTTTTTCGACACTCTGCAGCGAAGTAACCATATATGCCGCGTAACCCACGTCCACCTTCCTTTCAACGATTTCTTTGGCTGGACGACCCCTCTGCACCTCCTCTGCTATTCCGTTTGATCCACTCCTCCCTAGTCAACAGAAGTTTTCCATCACTGTTTTCCCATTTTATTTGTAAAAGTTTGGAGATTGTAATATGAGTTTATACCTCTTTTTTCATCTTCAATTCATGATACAGTTTATTTGACCAGTTTCCGAGAAATTATTTTTAGCCAATGTTGGCTATTGATATGCCTTCCCATAAACTATATTGGCTATTGATATGCCTTCCTAGAAACTATATGCAGTAACAGGTTTCGACCATATTGATTTTCTTTTAGAAACATTGTCTAAGGATTTTTTTCACAAATAAATATGTACATATGTACTTATGCTAGATATTAATTAGATATCAGAGATATTAATAGGATTATTTTGGATATCTATCAAGTTGGACTTTTCAAATATAAATTTCATGAAATATGCTGTTATTAAATATTAAAGTAAAAATAAGTTGGGAAAAAGATTTTTAATGTATTTTGGAGTTCTAGCTCGAATTCTCTATACTCGAGGCATGTTGGTTTGTTGTGTACTTCCTAGAAACCCTATGATTTTTGTATTAATTTCAATAGGTTATCTGAAGTTGCATTTTAATCATAATAATGAAAATATTATATTACTTAAGTAATGAAAAGGAAAATAAATAATAATCAGATTATCAGACGGTTATTTCAAATGAAAATTGATAAATATTGGGGAAATGTTATGATCGGTAGTAGGCGCAAAAAGAAAAGAGAAGTAAAAAGGAGAAGACATCTTGTTACTTCACCCTGTTTTTGGTCAATGACTTTCACATCTGTACTTGTGTTTCAGCTAGTCCAGCAATACTTGGTAGTTCGAGCAGTGAAGATGGGGAGGCCTAATATGCACACAGAGTGGAGTAGCCCACTGGTGCATTCTAGAAGATAACCGTAAATTTAGCACCAAATCGGGGCATAACTTGTGCATGTTCTTCATCTCGGATTCCATCATACTCAGCAATTTGACTTGGTGTTTATGTTAAAAACATCAAAGTACTTTTTAATAGTTTTTTAATAGTTTTTAATAGTTTTTTTCCATTGTGAAAGCATCTTCTGTTCAGCTGGAGGTTCAATATTAAGACGATATATGCACACAGAGTGGAGTAGCCCACTGGTGCATTCTAGAAGATAACCGTAAATTTAGCTCCAAATCGGGGCATAACTTGTGCATGTTCTTCATCTCAGATTCCATCATACTCAGCAATTTGACTTGGTGTTTATGTTAAAAAATATCAAAGTACTTTTTAATAGTTTTTTCCCCTGTTCCCCTATTCCCATGTGAAAGCATCTTCTGTTCAGCTGGAGGTTCAATATTAAGACGATATTTGTTTTTTGTGTTTACAGTGGTTTGTATATTTGCATCATATAGCTTGCCTGTTTTTGTGATTGAATTTTAATCCTTTTCACATCATGCTGCTACTAATCATGACCTAGCTAAGCATAATATTTCAAAAACTACTAGCACCAAAAGTGATATAAATGAAGCCGAAGGTTCTGAGTTCACTTATAATATGTTATGAGGCTGTGTTCTGCTGTGCTGCACATTCTGGTATGCATATTGAAGCCTGTTCTTTGCTTATATGCATTTTGACGCTTGTTCTTTGGTTTGTGCTTTACTACGAATTTCTTTGGTTGTACTTTTCCACCGATATATTCACTAGCTAAGGGGATATATGTAGGTTGTGCCAATAGAACGATGACATTTTTTTTTGTGCCATCATGGCATTTCTGGCGTGTTTCTTGTTCTGAATTGGAACTCCGATAGCAGCTCAAAAAATAAAGAAGGGGATGGAAACACTTAAATAAGTCAGCGAAGGGAATATTTCAAAATCATTCATGTTTTCATTATTTAAAGTAATTATGTGTTCTCACAAAATTCGTCCATTTCGAAAAGAACTGGTAATTTATGGAAAAAATTTACCACGCAAAAGCTAAAAAATGGTTAGGCAATCATATTTCATTAGTATGTTGTGTTTTTTTAAATTCTCGGCTGTACTCCTAGATTCAGGAGTTCAGTTCTCTCGTGGCTACGAACGTGTGAAAAAAGGCTAGACAGAGATGTGCTAGAAGAAGCCACAAGTACTCCTTACTCTTCCTTGTAAGCATTACCACACATTGTTTACAGAGTGGGATTCTGATGTTTCTCCAGACATGGTGGTACTGAATTCCCAAATCTCAGTAAAGCATTTTGGATTTGGTGGGGCCTTTCATTCTTTAGAGGATCGGAATCTAATGCAGTTGAGTCCAGGTGATGGTTGTGGTGATTTTCTAATTCTAGTTCAGTGTGTAATATTACTGTGTAGTTTATTTGATATCAATCTGGAACCTACAATAGAAGTTAAAGACAAATTAGTAGATATGTTGAAGTTTTACTGTTTAAAATATCTCTGAGCCGACACATCATTTCTTTGGAAGCAGGACAACTGAGAAGAAGGGTTGATTTTCTTTTGATTATGTGTACTTTGTATGTTTATAATCAATATAATATGTATCATCTGCAGGTGCAAGAGAGAGCATTAGGTGAGATTATTCATTCTGAACAATGTAATCAAGTTATTGCTGGGATTAAGCTGTAGCTTGACGAAGTCCAAGGCAGTGGGTAGATAACAGATATGGATTGGTAACTCTTCCTTAGTGGCTAACTCTCCCCTTGCTAGGTCCTGGATCGCCCTCTCCTATGAGCTTTTCTAATCCCGTTGATCTCGAGATGAGATGGCCGAGTCCGGTTCACCTTGTAGACTGCTCAGCCTAAGGCTAAAGGATAAAATGTGCTATAAAAGAAGAAAGTCAATTACCGGGTGAACCATATGGCCCCCAAAAGAACCCCGGTAATCACTTCAACCTGGACAGATAAACACTTTAAGTCGCTATCTATCCCAAGAACCTAGGTGCCCTACCTATTTATTACAAAGTAGCTGTCAGAGTCTTGTATGCTCTAAGTAGCTTATGTATGCTCCTAGCTCCCTTTGGGCTACAGAATAAGAGTTGGGTGGTTGGTGTGTCACTGGGTCGGTGGGGAAACCCCTAGAAGGGGGGACGAGCAGCCGAATCCACATCAGAAACTTAGCAAATACAAGTATTGTACACTTCTAGTTGCTGGATTCACAATTTTAAAAACCAGATGCAGAGGATTGTTTTTTACTTTTTTATTTTTGTACAAGGCAAATGAAAACATGTATTTTATTGATTAATAATTAGTATTACATTTAATCTTATAGTCAAAATTAACAATAATATCCAACATAACCACTTCCTTTTTTTTTCTTTATTGTTTGCTTCTCATTTTTTGAACAATAAGCTTTTTCATTTGTCTTATTTTTGTCAAATATTCGGATTCTATTAAAGAAAAATTAGGTATCAAATTATTTTACACACATCCTGGACCAGGGACTGGATCGAATAAACCTAGTAAAAACAATTTGGATACTGCGACAACCAGGTAATACACAGAATGCGCTACTCTTCTGTCTTCCATGTCTGCTCAACCCATGATCATGAACCTCTATATATATAATGTTATATCAGGGTGACAGGGCCTAAAGGTTTTGAAGAGATGGATGATAACAATGAGGAAATCATGGGAGGAGGCTTATCACTTGTGGCACCCAACAATATTTCCAAAAAACAATCTCACACAACTCAAATAATATAACTTTAGTATAAATAGACAATAATAACTTGTTGACTCCATTATATAATAAAATTAAACAAAACTTGAAGAAGATTATATAATTATGTGTTATCCTAATAAAGTAAATAATGTAAATGTTGGGTTTTCAGAACCTTTTATATTGCTTCCAAATAGGTTCCTAGCCCTTCTAAGTAGATATCTAGCTCTGCTACATGTATTCACCAAAAAATCTATCTATACTATACTATTATAGGCAATTTGGTAGTTGGTTGGTTGTTTGGTACAGTTATTTGGTACCCTAAATAACACCCTAAATAACAACCGTCAGATTTAAAGACATATAGATGGGAACCGTTGGATATAATAATAAAAAATATTATATTAATATTTAAACTGCTCTCATAGGTTGAGGGTTCAAATTCCGTTAACAACATATTAAATTTAAACTTTATATCTTTATTTTTAATAGTTTCTACAGGTTAAAGGTTTGAGTCCCGTAAATAACATATTATATATTATATTATTTATTTTCAGTCAAGTCTCAAATTATCATAAAACATAAATTATTATAACGTATTATGTTCTTAAATTTATTTTTCAATTATTGAAAATTTATATTAATATATCAATAATTTTAAGATAAAACATATTATTAAAAATTACTCGAGTGTTAAAAGCAATCCGTGTATGGCTCAGGTTACAGACTAGTATATATATATGGGCTACTCTAATAGAAACCAATTTTGGAATAAAAACTAGATTTCAAGTAATATTTTATTTTAAATTATTTTGAAATATATCACATATGGTATGCAAATCGATCGTTGAGAGGTGGAGAAAAATACAGTGAAGTCGGATTTTAAAACAAATTACCGTTTGACGTTAAAAATCAAATAAAAATCGGAGAAAAAAAGCTGAGATTGTGTGTGGGAGGGTACATATTAGTTCGGTGTGGTGCTTTTAGGGGGCTATTAAGGCAGATTGATCTAATGGCTTAGATTAGTTTCTAGTTTTTATTTTAACTTTAGTTTCTATTTGATCATTTGCCTATTATATATATGTGTGTGCTTACACTTATAAAATAACCCATGAACTCCCTAAAATGACACGACCAAGTTTCTTGGAGTGAATATCACACGTGCATGTGATAACCTCACACAGAACATATAATGTAATTTCTATATCAATAATTATAATCACTTGGATCCTATATATAATAATATTAGCACTTCCTTATCAAATAAAACAATTTTTTTCTAATATCGTAATCAGCTAATATTCTAATAAAATAGATAATTTGTCTTAGAAACTTCTAAATATTAGGCTTGCAGAGTCTTTTATTTTGGTTCCAAATCGTCTCAAGAATTTTAGAAATATGTCAAGTACTAGTAGGAGTATATGAGTCTTTTGTTTTGCTTCCAAAAGTTTCTTTGAGACTTTACACATATGTCTAGTACTAGTAGGAGTATATTTATTACATATTTTGACGAATAAATGTGTCTACACTTACAAAATGAGGCGCATCTTGATGGAAAAGCTATAGACTCCCCAAAATGATACGACCAAGTTTCATGAGGAAAATATCATATATGACCATGTTCGTAATCTTTCGAACTAAAAAATGCAACCAAGGAGAAATTTATCAAAAAACCATTTTTTGAGCAATATCATTGACTTTATTAGCATAGGACATATGAAATACCGGAAGCTTAACTTGTTTATTACATAACCCCAAGGCTATGTGACACTCTAGATTAACTTTTGCTTTTAATTTGTTTTCAAATATCCATAGTGGATGTTGGGGTTAAACTGTATACATATTTTCTACCACTATGTGTCTCTTTGAAAGAATATTTTGGTTGAGGAACATGACAATTAAATATTATGTCTAATAATAATATTGTGAGTACTTGATTGTTGGCGTTGAACATGGTACAAAAAATACTTCATTCCTTGAACTGATTACTTTAATATTAATCCTCTTCATATCATGCTTAACTATATGTGCAATATGGATAAAATACTTTATAAGAAACATCTTCTTTTATTTTTAGTTTTCTTGTGGTCTCGATCACCAATCCTTAACTTTTTATTTGTTGAGGTCTAATTATAGGATTCTTGCTTAGCAAAAGTAAATAAATTATAGGATGACTGATAAGTGCTCGAAAAAGTTTCGAATAACTTATTTTCACAATAAAGTTTTTGGCAGGGTTTGAAAATATATTTTGTGAAGGTAACAACTTTTTCGGGAGAGGTAATTACAGGGGCATAAAGGTGAGGTAACTATCAGCGAAGTAATTGATTCATCATTGATTATGTATAAAAAATAGTGGCTCTGATACCAATTGACGGGGGATGCAGATTTGGAAAATCTAGGATTTATGATATTAAAACTCTCGCAAGGTTTTTTCCATTTAAATCAATATTTTTTCTTAAAAATAAATTTTAAAGAATTACAATAATAAAAAGCCCATAATTTAATTTGAATAAATTACTTTAACTTTTACTTCAAAAGATGATTTTTAAAATCTCAAGATGATGAGTAGCATCCTTGCAAACCGGTCCCGAGATGTTCACGGACAGCTCTACTCAACTTATATTTGTAAATTACCTTTTTGTTGATTCTTAATTTTATATGAAACTTATTGACAACTTTTTTTTAAGGAAAAAGACAACGTTGTGGATGGAAATATGAAAAGTTTTACTTTTTACCTTATTGCGAATAAAGTTAGCGGGTGATTGAGAATAACTCTGTTAGTTGTTTAATATTGGAGATTTTTTTTCATTTAATTGTGGTAGCGTGTTATTATCAACAACTACAAATTGATTAAATGTATTTTTTTAATAATTAGGATTAGAATCAAGGATTTCATATATAAAAATTAAATGTAATCTTAATAATTTTTAGACTTTGATCAACTATTTAAATTAATTTTTTTTGCTAAAATGAATTGTTATCCAACCAATGTTCAATTTAATAGCATAGACTTTCAAAACATAACTACATAAAATTCTAATACTGTTTAGGATACAGTTATATCTTTTACGTCTCACCAACTTTTAAATAATAAATTGACAAAGCAAGATGACCTCAAAATAATACCTATAATAATGCATCCTCAATTGCACAAAAGTTAGTGTTCCTTTTTTCATTCCCTTCATTTCTACTCTTCCGCACAACAATGTGAGTAGATTTTTCTGTGGCCATGTCTTCAAAATATATTTGGTAAGTAATGTTTCACCTTGTTTTATGTTCTTTTTGACATTTGATGACTTATTTCTCTGAATGGTGCTTCTTTTGTTTAGTCCTGAATTGATTATAATCTAAAAATACCTAATTTGTAGCATTTGTTTCTTCTTTCGTAAGCGTTGTACGAATATTGTTAATTCATCCTTGGCTACCAATATCCAAATTATGTTTTTTATAAATTTATCTAGATCTATATAGAATATATATGGTAAAATGTTTAAAAGGAACAAGTTAATATGGTTTGAGCATGTAGTGGACAATTGGCATATATTACTTTTATGATTATTGTTAAAATGCAATTAAATGGCTCCAAAACTTTAAGTGTCATGTAAATATATTATATTACAAAAACATAGAAAAAATAATTTTAACCGTGTGATTTGACAGGATTTTGCTCTCTTGGTATATGAAAAACAATGAGATTAAGAAGGTATTACGTTGAGGGAAATAAATAACGTGCCTCTGTTGTTATTGATGAATAATTACGAATCTTGTTTTTTAAATTTCTTGCCAAGTTATTTTGTCTTATGGATTATTTTCTTACGAAAATATATAAAGTAACCTCTGTTTATCTTTGTAGTTTTTGCATATGTGTATTAATTTAATAATAATAGCAATAATAATAATAATAATAATAATAATAATAACAATTTTAATTTGTTTGCATAATTATATTAATATTAATATTTTATTGCTATAGGTGTGATGCAAGAATCATTTAGTAGTTGTTAGGGTTATAATTCAATATATTGTAGTGACAAACTCCTTACTAGTTACTAGGTTATCATGTATATTTTTATAGACATTTAATACGAACAACCAAAAAACCCTCGTATATATTTGCTAATTATCTTATAAATAAACCCTCTCAGCTCTTATTGTATATAGTTATTATATTGTTAATTGTTTTTATGTTGGAGAATGGTTTCTTGGTTTTAATTTTGTTGGTAATTTATGTTCCTCGGTATGGAATGATGTATAAGCTAAAACTCTTATATAGAATTTTTTCGGTAGAAATATCAGTAACTGTAAAAGTCTAACTCAAAATATAAGGTTTAGCTTGTTCTTTCAAGCTTGATTGTTAGATAATTTTTTTTTAATCTAAACATTATTTAGAAATAATTAGAGTTGTTATGTAGCTATAATATAGTTGATTTGATTTAGTCAGGATAGTTATTAGAGGTGGTAGAGAAAAATAAGGAAGTGCATTCAAGATAGGAGTTTGTTCCTATTTTGTAGCAGTAGTTGATAGGATTTCTATAATTATGCTTTGTAACTGTTATTGAAGAACTTAACGTGAGAAAACATTGTTCCAAGCAACAAAAACAGTGTGTGTGTGTTGACATTAGTGCTACATCTGGTATCAGAGCTTCAGCGATCAGCTAGAAGACGTGCTCAACAATTCGCCATGGAAATAAAAAAACCTAAGGAGACTTCATTTGGTGTGAGTTATCCAATGCTTACAAAGACTAATTATGCTGCGTGGTCTCTCAAAATGAGAGTATTCATGCAAGCATACAGGGTGTGAGAGGCGATCGAACCAAAGGGAGAGAAGGCTGTGATCGATGATAAAATGGACAAGAAGGCTTTGGCTGTCATGTACCAAGGCATTCTAGAGGAGATTTTACTCGCTTTGGTTGAGAAGAAAACGTCGAATGATGCTTGGAACGCCATCAAAATAATGAGCTTGGGAGCTGACATAGTAAAGGCAGCAAAGTCTCAAACACTGAAGGGTGAATTCGAAGCCCTGAGCATGAAGGAAAGTGAGTCGCTAGATGATTTCTATTTGAAATTACACTGTCTAGTAACAAACATAAGGGCACTAGGTGAGACGATGGAAGAAAGTTATGTGGTTGAGAAGCTTCTAAAAGCTGTTCCTTCGCAATTTCTCCATATTGCATAAGCGATCCAACTATTTGGAAAATTAGAAGAGATGTCAATAGAAGAGGTGGTGGGCTCGTTAAAAGCCCATGAGGAACGTGTTCGAGGCCAAACAGACACAGGGGCAGGCCAAGGACAACTTCTGTTGACTGAAGAGGAATGGAAGCAAAGAGAAAACCAAGAGGATAAATTACTGTTGACTCCTGAAGAATGGATGAAACGAAACAACAAAGGAGGGAACGAGTACAAGGGCAATGAACCAGCTCGTGGGATACGTGACAGGAGCAAAGTACGTTACTTCAATTGCCAGGGACTTGGGCATTTCGCTGCAGAGTGCAGGAAACCTCGTCGTGACAGAGAGATGGGTAAGGAGGTAAACCTGTCACAAATACAAGGAGATGAGCCGGCCTTGTTGGTGGCCGAAATCGAGAATGAGGATAAAGTTAGCATATTGGTAAAGGAAGGAAATGTGTTCCCAAAGCTATGAGCAAAGGGCGAGTCACAAAGACGATCACAAGTGTGGTACCTCGATAATGGGCCAGCAACCACATGACTGGCGAAGAAGGGAAATTCAAAACTTTGGACAAAAGCGTGACAGGACAGGTTAAATTTGGTGATGGGTTTGTGGTGTACATAAGAGGGAAGGGAGATATCTTATTCAAGTGTAAGAATGGGGAAGATAGAGTGTTCACAGACGTCTTCTTCATACCCGACCTTTGCAACAACATAATAAGCTTGGGACAATTGTCCGAGGGTGGAAATAAAATTGTGATGGACGGAGAGTACATGTGGGTCTATGCACAAAGTGGGAGAACATTAATGAAGGTGAAAAAGTCTCAGAATCGCTTGTATAAAATTAGCCTTGAAGACAATGGCCCTATGTGTTTGATGGTAAAAACAGAGCAGGAGACATGGTTGTGGCATAATCGCCTTGGCCACGTGAACATTCAGGCCCTTGAATTAATGTCAAGGGAGAAGATGACTAGAGGGATTCCAAAGCTCGTTCAACCAACTAGGAGATGTGAGGGATGTCTGATGTCAAAGCAACCCAGGAGCCCATTCCCATCTAGTATAACGTTTAAAGCCGAAAAGAAGCTAGAGCTGGTGTATGCACACCTGTGCGGACCCATCACGCCCACTACACCAGGAGGTAACCGTTATTTTCTATTATTTGTAGATGACTTTAGTAGAAGGATGTTGGTGTATTTGTTGAAGGAGAAGAGTAGTGCATTTGATGCGTTTAAGAAATTCAAGTCGTTGGTTGAAAATAGAAGTGAGTTGAAAATCAAAATGTTAAGAACGGATCAAGGAGGAGAGTTTTGCTCAAAGAGTTTAACTCATTTTATGAGGACTCAGGGATTGAACGCCAATATACCGCCCCATACACCCCGCAGCAAAACGAGGGTGGTTGAAAGGAGGAATAGAACAGTAGCAGCCATGGTCAGAAGTTTCATCAAGGAATCATAACTACCGCCGTGGATGTGGGGTGAGGCTGTAAGGCACTCAATTTATGTACTAAACGGACTTCCAACTCGAGTGCTGGAGGGAAAAACGCCATATGAGGCATGGAGTGGAAGGATGCCAGATTTAAGTCATTTAAGTGTGTTTGGTTGCTGCGTGTACATGAAAATACCAACTGTGAACGTCAAGAAATTAGACGATCGAAGTCGAAGGATGATTTACCTTGGAAGAGAGCCAGGGACTAAGGGAAATAGGCTTTATGACCCCATGACAGGATCAATGCATAAAAGCAGGGATGTAGTATTCTTTGAGGACGAGTTTTGGTCATGGGAAAAAGCTGAAACCACTGAAATTTTAATTCCAGGACAAGTATTGGAGGTTGAAGAAACACCAGTGGTTGAACATCGCGACACAGCAGAACAGGAGGAGAGGACACCTGTTCAAATACCTCGTGACACAACAGAGGGTGAGTTCACAAAAAACACAGATATATCGAGTGCTGAGAGCAGCGAACCACGACGATACAGGCCATTACATGAAATATACAACGAAACTGAGATGATAGAAATGATTGACGAGGTCATGTTACTAAAGGTAGAAGAGCCCACACATTACAGTGAAGCAGTGAGTGAGCAGGAGTGGGTGGAGGCCATGAAAACCGAAGTTGAAATGAGTGAAAAGAATAATACCTAGGAGCTTACCGATTTACCAGCTGGGCATAAACCTGTGGGGCTAAAATGGGTCTATAAACTAAAGAAAGACACAGAAGGAAATGTAGTAAAGCATAAAGCCAGACTTGTGGCCAAGGGATATGTGCAGAGAAAAGGAATAGATTATAACGAAGTGTTCGCTCCTGTAGCAAGGTTGGACACCATAAGGTTGTTACTAGCTCTGGCAGCAAAAGAAGGATGGCAGGTGCACCACCTTGACGTAAAGTATGCATTTTAAACGGAGAATTACTTGATGAAGTGTACGTTACTCAGCCGGAAGGGTTTGTTAAAAAAGGACAGGAATATAAAGTGTATCGACTGTTGAAGGCGTTGTACGGGCTACGACAGGCCCCAAGGGCATGAAATGCAAGGCTGGACAAGTGCTTAACAAAATTGGGGTTTTAAAGTGCCAACACGAACAGGCTGTATACACGAGGTATAAAAAGGAGAGTTTACTAATAGTAGGCGTGTATGTGGATGATCTGATAATAACAGGTGCTAACTTAACAGAGGTTGATGAGTTCAAGAGGGAAATGAATCAACAGTTTGAAATGAGTGACTTGGGTTTATTATCGTATTACTTGGGAATTGAAGGCAGTCAGAGTTGCTCAGGTATTACGTTGAAGCGGGCTGCATATGTAAAATGAATCCTTCAGAAAGCTGGGTTGTGAGTTATAATTTGACAAGATGTCCCATGGATCAGAAACTTCAGTGGACAGGATGAAGGCAGAGAAGAACTGGTGAATGCTACTGAATATCGATGCAATTGTTGGGTGTTTTAAGGTATTTAACCCATTCCTTCCTGATATAACTTATGTGTGGGTGTCGTTAGCAGATTTATGGAGCAGCCAACAGTCAAACATAAACAAGTGGTGAAGCAAATACTGAGGTAATAAAGGAACGATAAGCTATGGCTGAGATATACACGTAATAGCTACAGAAATGCACTATCTGGTTTATAGACACTGACATGGCTGGGGATGTGGTTGACAGGAGAAGCACGGGAGGAATGTACTTCTATCTAAATGGGAATTTGATATCATGGACATCACAAAAACAAAGGGTGATTGCATTATCGTCGTGTGAAGCTGATACATGGCGGCTACGCTGGCAGCATGTCAGAGCATTTGGTTACGAGGTCTGTTAAGGAAGGTATTGAGACAACAGGTTGGGTCAGTCATATTATACATTGATAATAAGTCTGCAATAGAGCTGATGAAAAATCCTGTTCTGCATGGGAGGAGTAAGCATATAGACGTGAGGTTTCATTTTTGGTTTCACCGAGGAGTACAAAGCTCTATTCTTTCATGCTAACTAAAGTCCATCACAGGTGTCATGTATATACACAGGAAGAGTTGATGACATCCATTTGCATGTATAGAAGAATTTCACACCAAATACTTTATCTGCTGTCAAATTTTCAGGTTGACAGATGAAGCTTACAATTTTCAAAGCGCTTTGAACTTGCCTCAAGTTAGTGATGTACGGTTTACAAGAAGATACGTGCGATGTATGAGGTATTCTGATTTTGAGATAATTAAGTGTTTACAAGAACTCTCTTCTTTTTGCAACTTATTTAACAAACATATTTCTTTTGTACAAATAGTCTTATATATGTTTTCTGAAAACCCTCAATTATTTATCTGATCAAATCTCGGCTCTTTATCGGAATTTATAAATGCATCAAATGAACAGACTGCAAAACTTGTGATGTTTGAAGTACTATGTTCAGTTTACTTTTAAATATATAATCTATTCAAGTTTGTTTGCAACACCTCACTTTTGAAATCATTTTAATTTTTCTGCAAGCACTTTGCTTTAAAAAAGTTTTATAAGTTATAACTTGTGTGTTTATAACATAGCGGGGTACCTAAATGTTATTGTGGTATTAATCAAATAAATACAAACAAATACCTCCTTAGGGTGAAGATGAACTAAGAAATAACTGGAAAGGTCTTCTAGTATGTATTGTAATACCCCGAATTTTCAGAAAAATAGTTATATTAAATATTCAGCTAAAACTCCAAATTAAATCCATAATAAGAATAAGTTCTAGTTTTTCATTAGAATTCTAAAATCCGAGACATAAATAAAATCATCTAAGCTGAAAATAAAGTAAATCCTGGGAGTCGCAGCTCCAATACAAACATAATCACTAAAATATTATTCCAAAGGCAAGCTCAAATCAAGTCCCCTTTAAGATGTCCCAAAAGCTAAGCACCTGAAAATTTGTGAGTAATGAGCCAAAGAGCCCAGCAAGAAAACAATTCTACACTTGTGGATCAAGTATCATAATTTTATAAAACAAAAATCATTTTCCAAAATCCATATGACATAAGATATAAAATTCCATAGCTCGCTAATGCCACAAATACCTGGTGACACAGTATCAAAAGTTCATAATTTTTGTCAATAATGCGCCCCTTACTAAGGTATCATAGAGTGTGCGCTCCCGAAGGCATCATAAGTAGCACTCCCTGGTAAGGTATCAAAGGTTAGTTCCGGAACTATACGCAATTACTAACTGGTTCATAAGTCAGAGCTCACTGGGAATTCTTATTTCTAAAATAGGGTACTTGATCCATAAATTTTAAAACAAAAGCAGTGCAAAAATATTTAAAAGATTTTAAAATAAATAAAGTGTGAAGACTTAACTTACCTTATATGCAAAAATGGTGATCCAAAATATTGCCAAACAAATCCTAAGTTTCAAATAATCAAACCAATAAAAATTAATAAATAATCCATATATAATGGTAAGGCGTAAACAATATTACTTCAATGTTTATATAGGCTATAAAGTACTAAACCATACTAGTTAACAAAGAACATATACCATTTTGATAGTTCTAAACAATAAATAAGAAAAGAAAGTACTTAATACACTTTAATACAAAATTATATTTTAGTAACATACAATTTACAAAATTATATAATAGTTTGAAATTAAAAATATATCAATTCAACTAAAACGTAAAATCATGCATCATTGTTCCAAAATAATTGAGATCACATATAAATAATGTATTGCAATTCATGTATAAATCATTTAATATATGCATCAAAATCTTAAGACTTTCTAAGTATATATATATATATATATCTATTTATATAATATTATATTTACAATCTAATATAAATATTTAATGCATAATCATGCATATTTAATACAACTATATTTGGGAGCACATGAAAATTTATATGACCAATGTCAAAAAAAACAATAAATATCTTGTAGGAAAGAATATTTTAATAATTAATTTGAAAGTAATATCATTGACATATTTGTACAAACAATGTAAACAAAAACATGCTCTATAAAATAAGGAGGATGTTTAACCATAGCTAAAAAGTAAACATTTCATAGGTAGTAATAGTTTAAATGCATAGTAAAAATATAGAATAAGATATAAAATATGTACCTATGCTGAAAAAGAAGAAGTAGAATAAAACATACCTTGATAGAAGATTGTTGTGCAAACAAAAATGAACCTCATACAAGTCTTTATTTAGAAATTTGTTAAAAC
>NW_027421142.1:0-39586 GCF_009905375.1 Apium graveolens | reverse complement strand
AAATGTGGCCTAAAATTGATCGTATAAATGGGGTACCAAGAGGTGGTTAAGAAGTAAAATTGTATGTATATGATGTTTAAAGGCAATTGTACCAATATATAGGGGGAAGTGACTCTTATTGGTGCAAAGTGACTCTAATAGGGTGAAGAGTGACTTACATGTTGATTAGAGCCAAAAATGTGGCCTAAAATTGACTCGTATAAAGTGGTACCAAGAGGTGGTTAAGGATGTTAAATTGCATGTTGATGATGTTAAAAGGTCAATTGTACCAATATATGGTGGCAAGTGACTCTTATAGGGTGCAAAGTGACTCTAATATGGTGAAGAGTGACTTACATGGTTGATTAGAGCCAAAATGTGGCCCAAAATTGACTCGTATAAATGTGGTACCAAGAGGTGGTTAAAGGATGTTAAATTGCATGTTGATGATGTTAAAAGGTCAATTGTACCAATATATGGTGGCAAGTGACTCTTATAGGGTGCAAAGTGACTCTAATATGGTGAAGAGTGACTTACATGGTTGATTAGAGCCAAAATGTGGCCAAAATTGACTCGTATAAATGTGGTACCAAGAGGTGGTTAAAGGATGTTAAATTGCATGTTGATGATGTTAAAAGGTCAATTGTACCAATATATGGTGGCAAGTGACTCTTATAGGGTGCAAAGTGACTCTAATATGGTGAAGAGTGACTTACATGGTTGATTAGAGCCAAAATGTGGCCCAAAATTGACTCGTATAAATGTGGTACCAAGAGGTGGTTAAAGGATGTTAAATTGCATGTTGATGATGTTAAAAGGTCAATTGTACCAATATATGGTGGCAAGTGACTCTTATAGGGTGCAAAGTGACTCTAATATGGTGAAGAGTGACTTACATGGTTGATTAGAGCCAAAATGTGGCCTAAAATTGACTCGTATAAATGTGGTACCAAGAGGTGGTTAAAGGATGTTAAATTGCATGTTGATGATGTTAAAAGGTCAATTGTACCAATATATGGTGGCAAGTGACTCTTATAGGGTGCAAAGTGACTCTAATATGGTGAAGAGTGACTTACATGGTTGATTAGAGCCAAAATGTGGCCTAAAATTGACTCGTATAAATGTGGTACCAAGAGGTGGTTAAAGGAATGTAAAATTGCATGTATATGATGTTAAAAGGTCAATTGTACCAATATATGGTGGCAAGTGACTCTTATAGGGTGCAAAGTGACTCTAATATGGTGAAGAGTGACTTACATGGTTGATTAGAGCCAAAATGTGGCCTAAAATTGACTCGTATAAATGTGGTACCAAGAGGTGGTTAAAGGATGTTAAATTGCATGTTGATGATGTTAAAAGGTCAATTGTACCAATATATGGTGGCAAGTGACTCTTATAGGGTGCAAAGTGACTCTAATATGGTGAAGAGTGACTTACATGGTTGATTAGAGCCAAAATGTGGCCTAAAATTGACTCGTATAAATGTGGTACCAAGAGGTGGTTAAAGGATGTTAAATTGCATGTTGATGATGTTAAAAGGTCAATTGTACCAATATATGGTGGCAAGTGACTCTTATAGGGTGCAAAGTGACTCTAATATGGTGAAGAGTGACTTACATGGTTGATTAGAGCCAAAATGTGGCCCAAAATTGACTCGTATAAATGTGGTACCAAGAGGTGGTTAAAGGATGTTAAATTGCATGTTGATGATGTTAAAAGGTCAATTGTACCAATATATGGTGGCAAGTGACTCTTATAGGGTGCAAAGTGACTCTAATATGGTGAAGAGTGACTTACATGGTTGATTAGAGCCAAAATGTGGCCTAAAATTGACTCGTATAAATGTGGTACCAAGAGGTGGTTAAAGGATGTTAAATTGCATGTTGATGATGTTAAAAGGTCAATTGTACCAATATATGGTGGCAAGTGACTCTTATAGGGTGCAAAGTGACTCTAATATGGTGAAGAGTGACTTACATGGTTGATTAGAGCCAAAATGTGGCCTAAAATTGACTCGTATAAATGTGGTACCAAGAGGTGGTTAAAGGAAGTTAAATTGCATGTTATGATGTTAAAAGGTCAATTGTACCAATATATGGTGGCAAGTGACTCTTATAGGGTGCAAAGTGACTCTAATATGGTGAAGAGTGACTTACATGGTTGATTAGAGCCAAAATGTGGCCTAAAATTGACTCGTATAAATGTGGTACCAAGAGGTGGTTAAAGGATGTTAAATTGCATGTTGATGATGTTAAAAGGTCAATTGTACCAATATATGGTGGCAAGTGACTCTTATAGGGTGCAAAGTGACTCTAATATGGTGAAGAGTGACTTACATGGTTGATTAGAGCCAAAATGTGGCCTAAAATTGACTCGTATAAATGTGGTACCAAGAGGTGGTTAAAGGATGTTAAATTGCATGTTGATGATGTTAAAAGGTCAATTGTACCAATATATGGTGGCAAGTGACTCTTATAGGGTGCAAAGTGACTCTAATATGGTGAAGAGTGACTTACATGGTTGATTAGAGCCAAAATGTGGCCTAAAATTGACTCGTATAAATGTGGTACCAAGAGGTGGTTAAAGGATGTTAAATTGCATGTTGATGATGTTAAAAGGTCAATTGTACCAATATATGGTGGCAAGTGACTCTTATAGGGTGCAAAGTGACTCTAATATGGTGAAGAGTGACTTACATGGTTGATTAGAGCCAAAATGTGGCCTAAAATTGACTCGTATAAATGTGGTACCAAGAGGTGGTTAAAGGATGTAAAATTGCATGTTGATGATGTTAAAAGGTCAATTGTACCAATATATGGTGGCAAGTGACTCTTATAGGGTGCAAAGTGACTCTAATATGGTGAAGAGTGACTTACATGGTTGATTAGAGCCAAAATGTGGCCCAAAATTGACTCGTATAAATGTGGTACCAAGAGGTGGTTAAAGGATGTTAAATTGCATGTTGATGATGTTAAAAGGTCAATTGTACCAATATATGGTGGCAAGTGACTCTTATAGGGTGCAAAGTGACTCTAATATGGTGAAGAGTGACTTACATGGTTGATTAGAGCCAAAATGTGGCCTAAAATTGACTCGTATAAATGTGGTACCAAGAGGTGGTTAAAGGATGTTAAATTGCATGTTGATGATGTTAAAAGGTCAATTGTACCAATATATGGTGGCAAGTGACTCTTATAGGGTGCAAAGTGACTCTAATATGGTGAAGAGTGACTTACATGGTTGATTAGAGCCAAAATGTGGCCTAAAATTGACTCGTATAAATGTGGTACCAAGAGGTGGTTAAAGGATGTTAAATTGCATGTTGATGATGTTAAAAGGTCAATTGTACCAATATATGGTGGCAAGTGACTCTTATAGGGTGCAAAGTGACTCTAATATGGTGAAGAGTGACTTACATGGTTGATTAGAGCCAAAATGTGGCCCTAAAATTGACTCGTATAAATGTGGTACCAAGAGGTGGTTAAAGGATGTTAAATTGCATGTTGATGATGTTAAAAGGTCAATTGTACCAATATATGGTGGCAAGTGACTCTTATAGGGTGCAAAGTGACTCTAATATGGTGAAGAGTGACTTACATGGTTGATTAGAGCCAAAATGTGGCCTAAAATTGACTCGTATAAATGTGGTACCAAGAGGTGGTTAAAGGATGTTAAATTGCATGTTGATGATGTTAAAAGGTCAATTGTACCAATATATGGTGGCAAGTGACTCTTATAGGGTGCAAAGTGACTCTAATATGGTGAAGAGTGACTTACATGGTTGATTAGAGCCAAAATGTGGCCCAAAATTGACTCGTATAAATGTGGTACCAAGAGGTGGTTAAAGGATGTTAAATTGCATGTTGATGATGTTAAAAGGTCAATTGTACCAATATATGGTGGCAAGTGACTCTTATAGGGTGCAAAGTGACTCTAATATGGTGAAGAGTGACTTACATGGTTGATTAGAGCCAAAATGTGGCCCTAAAATTGACTCGTATAAATGTGGTACCAAGAGGTGGTTAAAGGATGTTAAATTGCATGTTGATGATGTTAAAAGGTCAATTGTACCAATATATGGTGGCAAGTGACTCTTATAGGGTGCAAAGTGACTCTAATATGGTGAAGAGTGACTTACATGGTTGATTAGAGCCAAAATGTGGCCTAAAATTGACTCGTATAAATGTGGTACCAAGAGGTGGTTAAAGGATGTTAAATTGCATGTATGATGATGTTAAAAGGTCAATTGTACCAATATATGGTGGCAAGTGACTCTTATAGGGTGCAAAGTGACTCTAATATGGTGAAGAGTGACTTACATGGTTGATTAGAGCCAAAATGTGGCCCTAAAATTGACTCGTATAAATGTGGTACCAAGAGGTGGTTAAAGGATGTTAAATTGCATGTTGATGATGTTAAAAGGTCAATTGTACCAATATATGGTGGCAAGTGACTCTTATAGGGTGCAAAGTGACTCTAATATGGTGAAGAGTGACTTACATGGTTGATTAGAGCCAAAATGTGGCCTAAAATTGACTCGTATAAATGTGGTACCAAGAGGTGGTTAAAGGATGTTAAATTGCATGTTGATGATGTTAAAAGGTCAATTGTACCAATATATGGTGGCAAGTGACTCTTATAGGGTGCAAAGTGACTCTAATATGGTGAAGAGTGACTTACATGGTTGATTAGAGCCAAAATGTGGCCCTAAAATTGACTCGTATAAATGTGGTACCAAGAGGTGGTTAAAGGATGTTAAATTGCATGTTGATGATGTTAAAAGGTCAATTGTACCAATATATGGTGGCAAGTGACTCTTATAGGGTGCAAAGTGACTCTAATATGGTGAAGAGTGACTTACATGGTTGATTAGAGCCAAAATGTGGCCTAAAATTGACTCGTATAAATGTGGTACCAAGAGGTGGTTAAAGGATGTTAAATTGCATGTTGATGATGTTAAAAGGTCAATTGTACCAATATATGGTGGCAAGTGACTCTTATAGGGTGCAAAGTGACTCTAATATGGTGAAGAGTGACTTACATGGTTGATTAGAGCCAAAATGTGGCCTAAAATTGACTCGTATAAATGTGGTACCAAGAGGTGGTTAAAGGATGTTAAATTGCATGTTGATGATGTTAAAAGGTCAATTGTACCAATATATGGTGGCAAGTGACTCTTATAGGGTGCAAAGTGACTCTAATATGGTGAAGAGTGACTTACATGGTTGATTAGAGCCAAAATGTGGCCTAAAATTGACTCGTATAAATGTGGTACCAAGAGGTGGTTAAAGGATGTTAAATTGCATGTTGATGATGTTAAAAGGTCAATTGTACCAATATATGGTGGCAAGTGACTCTTATAGGGTGCAAAGTGACTCTAATATGGTGAAGAGTGACTTACATGGTTGATTAGAGCCAAAATGTGGCCTAAAATTGACTCGTATAAATGTGGTACCAAGAGGTGGTTAAAGGATGTTAAATTGCATGTTGATGATGTTAAAAGGTCAATTGTACCAATATATGGTGGCAAGTGACTCTTATAGGGTGCAAAGTGACTCTAATATGGTGAAGAGTGACTTACATGGTTGATTAGAGCCAAAATGTGGCCCAAAATTGACTCGTATAAATGTGGTACCAAGAGGTGGTTAAAGGATGTTAAATTGCATGTTGATGATGTTAAAAGGTCAATTGTACCAATATATGGTGGCAAGTGACTCTTATAGGGTGCAAAGTGACTCTAATATGGTGAAGAGTGACTTACATGGTTGATTAGAGCCAAAATGTGGCCTAAAATTGACTCGTATAAATGTGGTACCAAGAGGTGGTTAAAGGATGTTAAATTGCATGTTGATGATGTTAAAAGGTCAATTGTACCAATATATGGTGGCAAGTGACTCTTATAGGGTGCAAAGTGACTCTAATATGGTGAAGAGTGACTTACATGGTTGATTAGAGCCAAAATGTGGCCTAAAATTGACTCGTATAAATGTGGTACCAAGAGGTGGTTAAAGGATGTTAAATTGCATGTTGATGATGTTAAAAGGTCAATTGTACCAATATATGGTGGCAAGTGACTCTTATAGGGTGCAAAGTGACTCTAATATGGTGAAGAGTGACTTACATGGTTGATTAGAGCCAAAATGTGGCCCAAAATTGACTCGTATAAATGTGGTACCAAGAGGTGGTTAAAGGATGTTAAATTGCATGTTGATGATGTTAAAAGGTCAATTGTACCAATATATGGTGGCAAGTGACTCTTATAGGGTGCAAAGTGACTCTAATATGGTGAAGAGTGACTTACATGGTTGATTAGAGCCAAAATGTGGCCTAAAATTGACTCGTATAAATGTGGTACCAAGAGGTGGTTAAAGGATGTTAAATTGCATGTTGATGATGTTAAAAGGTCAATTGTACCAATATATGGTGGCAAGTGACTCTTATAGGGTGCAAAGTGACTCTAATATGGTGAAGAGTGACTTACATGGTTGATTAGAGCCAAAATGTGGCCTAAAATTGACTCGTATAAATGTGGTACCAAGAGGTGGTTAAAGGATGTTAAATTGCATGTTGATGATGTTAAAAGGTCAATTGTACCAATATATGGTGGCAAGTGACTCTTATAGGGTGCAAAGTGACTCTAATATGGTGAAGAGTGACTTACATGGTTGATTAGAGCCAAAATGTGGCCTAAAATTGACTCGTATAAATGTGGTACCAAGAGGTGGTTAAAGGATGTTAAATTGCATGTTGATGATGTTAAAAGGTCAATTGTACCAATATATGGTGGCAAGTGACTCTTATAGGGTGCAAAGTGACTCTAATATGGTGAAGAGTGACTTACATGGTTGATTAGAGCCAAAATGTGGCCCAAAATTGACTCGTATAAATGTGGTACCAAGAGGTGGTTAAAGGATGTTAAATTGCATGTTGATGATGTTAAAAGGTCAATTGTACCAATATATGGTGGCAAGTGACTCTTATAGGGTGCAAAGTGACTCTAATATGGTGAAGAGTGACTTACATGGTTGATTAGAGCCAAAATGTGGCCTAAAATTGACTCGTATAAATGTGGTACCAAGAGGTGGTTAAAGGATGTTAAATTGCATGTTGATGATGTTAAAAGGTCAATTGTACCAATATATGGTGGCAAGTGACTCTTATAGGGTGCAAAGTGACTCTAATATGGTGAAGAGTGACTTACATGGTTGATTAGAGCCAAAATGTGGCCTAAAATTGACTCGTATAAATGTGGTACCAAGAGGTGGTTAAAGGATGTTAAATTGCATGTTGATGATGTTAAAAGGTCAATTGTACCAATATATGGTGGCAAGTGACTCTTATAGGGTGCAAAGTGACTCTAATATGGTGAAGAGTGACTTACATGGTTGATTAGAGCCAAAATGTGGCCTAAAATTGACTCGTATAAATGTGGTACCAAGAGGTGGTTAAAGGATGTTAAATTGCATGTTGATGATGTTAAAAGGTCAATTGTACCAATATATGGTGGCAAGTGACTCTTATAGGGTGCAAAGTGACTCTAATATGGTGAAGAGTGACTTACATGGTTGATTAGAGCCAAAATGTGGCCTAAAATTGACTCGTATAAATGTGGTACCAAGAGGTGGTTAAAGGATGTTAAATTGCATGTTGATGATGTTAAAAGGTCAATTGTACCAATATATGGTGGCAAGTGACTCTTATAGGGTGCAAAGTGACTCTAATATGGTGAAGAGTGACTTACATGGTTGATTAGAGCCAAAATGTGGCCCTAAAATTGACTCGTATAAATGTGGTACCAAGAGGTGGTTAAAGGATGTTAAATTGCATGTTGATGATGTTAAAAGGTCAATTGTACCAATATATGGTGGCAAGTGACTCTTATAGGGTGCAAAGTGACTCTAATATGGTGAAGAGTGACTTACATGGTTGATTAGAGCCAAAATGTGGCCTAAAATTGACTCGTATAAATGTGGTACCAAGAGGTGGTTAAAGGATGTTAAATTGCATGTTGATGATGTTAAAAGGTCAATTGTACCAATATATGGTGGCAAGTGACTCTTATAGGGTGCAAAGTGACTCTAATATGGTGAAGAGTGACTTACATGGTTGATTAGAGCCAAAATGTGGCCCAAAATTGACTCGTATAAATGTGGTACCAAGAGGTGGTTAAAGGATGTTAAATTGCATGTTGATGATGTTAAAAGGTCAATTGTACCAATATATGGTGGCAAGTGACTCTTATAGGGTGCAAAGTGACTCTAATATGGTGAAGAGTGACTTACATGGTTGATTAGAGCCAAAATGTGGCCTAAAATTGACTCGTATAAATGTGGTACCAAGAGGTGGTTAAAGGATGTTAAATTGCATGTTGATGATGTTAAAAGGTCAATTGTACCAATATATGGTGGCAAGTGACTCTTATAGGGTGCAAAGTGACTCTAATATGGTGAAGAGTGACTTACATGGTTGATTAGAGCCAAAATGTGGCCCAAAATTGACTCGTATAAATGTGGTACCAAGAGGTGGTTAAAGGATGTTAAATTGCATGTTGATGATGTTAAAAGGTCAATTGTACCAATATATGGTGGCAAGTGACTCTTATAGGGTGCAAAGTGACTCTAATATGGTGAAGAGTGACTTACATGGTTGATTAGAGCCAAAATGTGGCCTAAAATTGACTCGTATAAATGTGGTACCAAGAGGTGGTTAAAGGATGTTAAATTGCATGTTGATGATGTTAAAAGGTCAATTGTACCAATATATGGTGGCAAGTGACTCTTATAGGGTGCAAAGTGACTCTAATATGGTGAAGAGTGACTTACATGGTTGATTAGAGCCAAAATGTGGCCTAAAATTGACTCGTATAAATGTGGTACCAAGAGGTGGTTAAAGGATGTTAAATTGCATGTTGATGATGTTAAAAGGTCAATTGTACCAATATATGGTGGCAAGTGACTCTTATAGGGTGCAAAGTGACTCTAATATGGTGAAGAGTGACTTACATGGTTGATTAGAGCCAAAATGTGGCCCTAAAATTGACTCGTATAAATGTGGTACCAAGAGGTGGTTAAAGGATGTTAAATTGCATGTTGATGATGTTAAAAGGTCAATTGTACCAATATATGGTGGCAAGTGACTCTTATAGGGTGCAAAGTGACTCTAATATGGTGAAGAGTGACTTACATGGTTGATTAGAGCCAAAATGTGGCCTAAAATTGACTCGTATAAATGTGGTACCAAGAGGTGGTTAAAGGATGTTAAATTGCATGTTGATGATGTTAAAAGGTCAATTGTACCAATATATGGTGGCAAGTGACTCTTATAGGGTGCAAAGTGACTCTAATATGGTGAAGAGTGACTTACATGGTTGATTAGAGCCAAAATGTGGCCTAAAATTGACTCGTATAAATGTGGTACCAAGAGGTGGTTAAAGGATGTTAAATTGCATGTTGATGATGTTAAAAGGTCAATTGTACCAATATATGGTGGCAAGTGACTCTTATAGGGTGCAAAGTGACTCTAATATGGTGAAGAGTGACTTACATGGTTGATTAGAGCCAAAATGTGGCCTAAAATTGACTCGTATAAATGTGGTACCAAGAGGTGGTTAAAGGATGTTAAATTGCATGTTGATGATGTTAAAAGGTCAATTGTACCAATATATGGTGGCAAGTGACTCTTATAGGGTGCAAAGTGACTCTAATATGGTGAAGAGTGACTTACATGGTTGATTAGAGCCAAAATGTGGCCCAAAATTGACTCGTATAAATGTGGTACCAAGAGGTGGTTAAAGGATGTTAAATTGCATGTTGATGATGTTAAAAGGTCAATTGTACCAATATATGGTGGCAAGTGACTCTTATAGGGTGCAAAGTGACTCTAATATGGTGAAGAGTGACTTACATGGTTGATTAGAGCCAAAATGTGGCCCTAAAATTGACTCGTATAAATGTGGTACCAAGAGGTGGTTAAAGGATGTTAAATTGCATGTTGATGATGTTAAAAGGTCAATTGTACCAATATATGGTGGCAAGTGACTCTTATAGGGTGCAAAGTGACTCTAATATGGTGAAGAGTGACTTACATGGTTGATTAGAGCCAAAATGTGGCCTAAAATTGACTCGTATAAATGTGGTACCAAGAGGTGGTTAAAGGATGTTAAATTGCATGTTGATGATGTTAAAAGGTCAATTGTACCAATATATGGTGGCAAGTGACTCTTATAGGGTGCAAAGTGACTCTAATATGGTGAAGAGTGACTTACATGGTTGATTAGAGCCAAAATGTGGCCTAAAATTGACTCGTATAAATGTGGTACCAAGAGGTGGTTAAAGGATGTTAAATTGCATGTTGATGATGTTAAAAGGTCAATTGTACCAATATATGGTGGCAAGTGACTCTTATAGGGTGCAAAGTGACTCTAATATGGTGAAGAGTGACTTACATGGTTGATTAGAGCCAAAATGTGGCCTAAAATTGACTCGTATAAATGTGGTACCAAGAGGTGGTTAAAGGATGTTAAATTGCATGTTGATGATGTTAAAAGGTCAATTGTACCAATATATGGTGGCAAGTGACTCTTATAGGGTGCAAAGTGACTCTAATATGGTGAAGAGTGACTTACATGGTTGATTAGAGCCAAAATGTGGCCCTAAAATTGACTCGTATAAATGTGGTACCAAGAGGTGGTTAAAGGATGTTAAATTGCATGTTGATGATGTTAAAAGGTCAATTGTACCAATATATGGTGGCAAGTGACTCTTATAGGGTGCAAAGTGACTCTAATATGGTGAAGAGTGACTTACATGGTTGATTAGAGCCAAAATGTGGCCTAAAATTGACTCGTATAAATGTGGTACCAAGAGGTGGTTAAAGGATGTTAAATTGCATGTTGATGATGTTAAAAGGTCAATTGTACCAATATATGGTGGCAAGTGACTCTTATAGGGTGCAAAGTGACTCTAATATGGTGAAGAGTGACTTACATGGTTGATTAGAGCCAAAATGTGGCCCTAAAATTGACTCGTATAAATGTGGTACCAAGAGGTGGTTAAAGGATGTTAAATTGCATGTTGATGATGTTAAAAGGTCAATTGTACCAATATATGGTGGCAAGTGACTCTTATAGGGTGCAAAGTGACTCTAATATGGTGAAGAGTGACTTACATGGTTGATTAGAGCCAAAATGTGGCCCTAAAATTGACTCGTATAAATGTGGTACCAAGAGGTGGTTAAAGGATGTTAAATTGCATGTTGATGATGTTAAAAGGTCAATTGTACCAATATATGGTGGCAAGTGACTCTTATAGGGTGCAAAGTGACTCTAATATGGTGAAGAGTGACTTACATGGTTGATTAGAGCCAAAATGTGGCCTAAAATTGACTCGTATAAATGTGGTACCAAGAGGTGGTTAAAGGATGTTAAATTGCATGTTGATGATGTTAAAAGGTCAATTGTACCAATATATGGTGGCAAGTGACTCTTATAGGGTGCAAAGTGACTCTAATATGGTGAAGAGTGACTTACATGGTTGATTAGAGCCAAAATGTGGCCCTAAAATTGACTCGTATAAATGTGGTACCAAGAGGTGGTTAAAGGATGTTAAATTGCATGTTGATGATGTTAAAAGGTCAATTGTACCAATATATGGTGGCAAGTGACTCTTATAGGGTGCAAAGTGACTCTAATATGGTGAAGAGTGACTTACATGGTTGATTAGAGCCAAAATGTGGCCTAAAATTGACTCGTATAAATGTGGTACCAAGAGGTGGTTAAAGGATGTTAAATTGCATGTTGATGATGTTAAAAGGTCAATTGTACCAATATATGGTGGCAAGTGACTCTTATAGGGTGCAAAGTGACTCTAATATGGTGAAGAGTGACTTACATGGTTGATTAGAGCCAAAATGTGGCCCTAAAATTGACTCGTATAAATGTGGTACCAAGAGGTGGTTAAAGGATGTTAAATTGCATGTTGATGATGTTAAAAGGTCAATTGTACCAATATATGGTGGCAAGTGACTCTTATAGGGTGCAAAGTGACTCTAATATGGTGAAGAGTGACTTACATGGTTGATTAGAGCCAAAATGTGGCCCTAAAATTGACTCGTATAAATGTGGTACCAAGAGGTGGTTAAAGGATGTTAAATTGCATGTTGATGATGTTAAAAGGTCAATTGTACCAATATATGGTGGCAAGTGACTCTTATAGGGTGCAAAGTGACTCTAATATGGTGAAGAGTGACTTACATGGTTGATTAGAGCCAAAATGTGGCCTAAAATTGACTCGTATAAATGTGGTACCAAGAGGTGGTTAAAGGATGTTAAATTGCATGTTGATGATGTTAAAAGGTCAATTGTACCAATATATGGTGGCAAGTGACTCTTATAGGGTGCAAAGTGACTCTAATATGGTGAAGAGTGACTTACATGGTTGATTAGAGCCAAAATGTGGCCTAAAATTGACTCGTATAAATGTGGTACCAAGAGGTGGTTAAAGGATGTTAAATTGCATGTTGATGATGTTAAAAGGTCAATTGTACCAATATATGGTGGCAAGTGACTCTTATAGGGTGCAAAGTGACTCTAATATGGTGAAGAGTGACTTACATGGTTGATTAGAGCCAAAATGTGGCCCAAAATTGACTCGTATAAATGTGGTACCAAGAGGTGGTTAAAGGATGTTAAATTGCATGTTGATGATGTTAAAAGGTCAATTGTACCAATATATGGTGGCAAGTGACTCTTATAGGGTGCAAAGTGACTCTAATATGGTGAAGAGTGACTTACATGGTTGATTAGAGCCAAAATGTGGCCTAAAATTGACTCGTATAAATGTGGTACCAAGAGGTGGTTAAAGGATGTTAAATTGCATGTTGATGATGTTAAAAGGTCAATTGTACCAATATATGGTGGCAAGTGACTCTTATAGGGTGCAAAGTGACTCTAATATGGTGAAGAGTGACTTACATGGTTGATTAGAGCCAAAATGTGGCCTAAAATTGACTCGTATAAATGTGGTACCAAGAGGTGGTTAAAGGATGTTAAATTGCATGTTGATGATGTTAAAAGGTCAATTGTACCAATATATGGTGGCAAGTGACTCTTATAGGGTGCAAAGTGACTCTAATATGGTGAAGAGTGACTTACATGGTTGATTAGAGCCAAAATGTGGCCTAAAATTGACTCGTATAAATGTGGTACCAAGAGGTGGTTAAAGGATGTTAAATTGCATGTTGATGATGTTAAAAGGTCAATTGTACCAATATATGGTGGCAAGTGACTCTTATAGGGTGCAAAGTGACTCTAATATGGTGAAGAGTGACTTACATGGTTGATTAGAGCCAAAATGTGGCCCTAAAATTGACTCGTATAAATGTGGTACCAAGAGGTGGTTAAAGGATGTTAAATTGCATGTTGATGATGTTAAAAGGTCAATTGTACCAATATATGGTGGCAAGTGACTCTTATAGGGTGCAAAGTGACTCTAATATGGTGAAGAGTGACTTACATGGTTGATTAGAGCCAAAATGTGGCCTAAAATTGACTCGTATAAATGTGGTACCAAGAGGTGGTTAAAGGATGTTAAATTGCATGTTGATGATGTTAAAAGGTCAATTGTACCAATATATGGTGGCAAGTGACTCTTATAGGGTGCAAAGTGACTCTAATATGGTGAAGAGTGACTTACATGGTTGATTAGAGCCAAAATGTGGCCTAAAATTGACTCGTATAAATGTGGTACCAAGAGGTGGTTAAAGGATGTTAAATTGCATGTTGATGATGTTAAAAGGTCAATTGTACCAATATATGGTGGCAAGTGACTCTTATAGGGTGCAAAGTGACTCTAATATGGTGAAGAGTGACTTACATGGTTGATTAGAGCCAAAATGTGGCCTAAAATTGACTCGTATAAATGTGGTACCAAGAGGTGGTTAAAGGATGTTAAATTGCATGTTGATGATGTTAAAAGGTCAATTGTACCAATATATGGTGGCAAGTGACTCTTATAGGGTGCAAAGTGACTCTAATATGGTGAAGAGTGACTTACATGGTTGATTAGAGCCAAAATGTGGCCCTAAAATTGACTCGTATAAATGTGGTACCAAGAGGTGGTTAAAGGATGTTAAATTGCATGTTGATGATGTTAAAAGGTCAATTGTACCAATATATGGTGGCAAGTGACTCTTATAGGGTGCAAAGTGACTCTAATATGGTGAAGAGTGACTTACATGGTTGATTAGAGCCAAAATGTGGCCCTAAAATTGACTCGTATAAATGTGGTACCAAGAGGTGGTTAAAGGATGTTAAATTGCATGTTGATGATGTTAAAAGGTCAATTGTACCAATATATGGTGGCAAGTGACTCTTATAGGGTGCAAAGTGACTCTAATATGGTGAAGAGTGACTTACATGGTTGATTAGAGCCAAAATGTGGCCTAAAATTGACTCGTATAAATGTGGTACCAAGAGGTGGTTAAAGGATGTTAAATTGCATGTTGATGATGTTAAAAGGTCAATTGTACCAATATATGGTGGCAAGTGACTCTTATAGGGTGCAAAGTGACTCTAATATGGTGAAGAGTGACTTACATGGTTGATTAGAGCCAAAATGTGGCCCAAAATTGACTCGTATAAATGTGGTACCAAGAGGTGGTTAAAGGATGTTAAATTGCATGTTGATGATGTTAAAAGGTCAATTGTACCAATATATGGTGGCAAGTGACTCTTATAGGGTGCAAAGTGACTCTAATATGGTGAAGAGTGACTTACATGGTTGATTAGAGCCAAAATGTGGCCTAAAATTGACTCGTATAAATGTGGTACCAAGAGGTGGTTAAAGGATGTTAAATTGCATGTTGATGATGTTAAAAGGTCAATTGTACCAATATATGGTGGCAAGTGACTCTTATAGGGTGCAAAGTGACTCTAATATGGTGAAGAGTGACTTACATGGTTGATTAGAGCCAAAATGTGGCCCTAAAATTGACTCGTATAAATGTGGTACCAAGAGGTGGTTAAAGGATGTTAAATTGCATGTTGATGATGTTAAAAGGTCAATTGTACCAATATATGGTGGCAAGTGACTCTTATAGGGTGCAAAGTGACTCTAATATGGTGAAGAGTGACTTACATGGTTGATTAGAGCCAAAATGTGGCCCAAAATTGACTCGTATAAATGTGGTACCAAGAGGTGGTTAAAGGATGTTAAATTGCATGTATATGATGTTAAAAGGTCAATTGTACCAATATATGGTGGCAAGTGACTCTTATAGGGTGCAAAGTGACTCTAATATGGTGAAGAGTGACTTACATGGTTGATTAGAGCCAAAATGTGGCCCTAAAATTGACTCGTATAAATGTGGTACCAAGAGGTGGTTAAAGGATGTTAAATTGCATGTTGATGATGTTAAAAGGTCAATTGTACCAATATATGGTGGCAAGTGACTCTTATAGGGTGCAAAGTGACTCTAATATGGTGAAGAGTGACTTACATGGTTGATTAGAGCCAAAATGTGGCCTAAAATTGACTCGTATAAATGTGGTACCAAGAGGTGGTTAAAGGATGTTAAATTGCATGTTGATGATGTTAAAAGGTCAATTGTACCAATATATGGTGGCAAGTGACTCTTATAGGGTGCAAAGTGACTCTAATATGGTGAAGAGTGACTTACATGGTTGATTAGAGCCAAAATGTGGCCTAAAATTGACTCGTATAAATGTGGTACCAAGAGGTGGTTAAAGGATGTTAAATTGCATGTTGATGATGTTAAAAGGTCAATTGTACCAATATATGGTGGCAAGTGACTCTTATAGGGTGCAAAGTGACTCTAATATGGTGAAGAGTGACTTACATGGTTGATTAGAGCCAAAATGTGGCCCTAAAATTGACTCGTATAAATGTGGTACCAAGAGGTGGTTAAAGGATGTTAAATTGCATGTTGATGATGTTAAAAGGTCAATTGTACCAATATATGGTGGCAAGTGACTCTTATAGGGTGCAAAGTGACTCTAATATGGTGAAGAGTGACTTACATGGTTGATTAGAGCCAAAATGTGGCCTAAAATTGACTCGTATAAATGTGGTACCAAGAGGTGGTTAAAGGATGTTAAATTGCATGTTGATGATGTTAAAAGGTCAATTGTACCAATATATGGTGGCAAGTGACTCTTATAGGGTGCAAAGTGACTCTAATATGGTGAAGAGTGACTTACATGGTTGATTAGAGCCAAAATGTGGCCTAAAATTGACTCGTATAAATGTGGTACCAAGAGGTGGTTAAAGGATGTTAAATTGCATGTTGATGATGTTAAAAGGTCAATTGTACCAATATATGGTGGCAAGTGACTCTTATAGGGTGCAAAGTGACTCTAATATGGTGAAGAGTGACTTACATGGTTGATTAGAGCCAAAATGTGGCCTAAAATTGACTCGTATAAATGTGGTACCAAGAGGTGGTTAAAGGATGTTAAATTGCATGTTGATGATGTTAAAAGGTCAATTGTACCAATATATGGTGGCAAGTGACTCTTATAGGGTGCAAAGTGACTCTAATATGGTGAAGAGTGACTTACATGGTTGATTAGAGCCAAAATGTGGCCTAAAATTGACTCGTATAAATGTGGTACCAAGAGGTGGTTAAAGGATGTTAAATTGCATGTTGATGATGTTAAAAGGTCAATTGTACCAATATATGGTGGCAAGTGACTCTTATAGGGTGCAAAGTGACTCTAATATGGTGAAGAGTGACTTACATGGTTGATTAGAGCCAAAATGTGGCCCTAAAATTGACTCGTATAAATGTGGTACCAAGAGGTGGTTAAAGGATGTTAAATTGCATGTTGATGATGTTAAAAGGTCAATTGTACCAATATATGGTGGCAAGTGACTCTTATAGGGTGCAAAGTGACTCTAATATGGTGAAGAGTGACTTACATGGTTGATTAGAGCCAAAATGTGGCCTAAAATTGACTCGTATAAATGTGGTACCAAGAGGTGGTTAAAGGATGTTAAATTGCATGTTGATGATGTTAAAAGGTCAATTGTACCAATATATGGTGGCAAGTGACTCTTATAGGGTGCAAAGTGACTCTAATATGGTGAAGAGTGACTTACATGGTTGATTAGAGCCAAAATGTGGCCTAAAATTGACTCGTATAAATGTGGTACCAAGAGGTGGTTAAAGGATGTTAAATTGCATGTTGATGATGTTAAAAGGTCAATTGTACCAATATATGGTGGCAAGTGACTCTTATAGGGTGCAAAGTGACTCTAATATGGTGAAGAGTGACTTACATGGTTGATTAGAGCCAAAATGTGGCCCTAAAATTGACTCGTATAAATGTGGTACCAAGAGGTGGTTAAAGGATGTTAAATTGCATGTTGATGATGTTAAAAGGTCAATTGTACCAATATATGGTGGCAAGTGACTCTTATAGGGTGCAAAGTGACTCTAATATGGTGAAGAGTGACTTACATGGTTGATTAGAGCCAAAATGTGGCCTAAAATTGACTCGTATAAATGTGGTACCAAGAGGTGGTTAAAGGATGTTAAATTGCATGTTGATGATGTTAAAAGGTCAATTGTACCAATATATGGTGGCAAGTGACTCTTATAGGGTGCAAAGTGACTCTAATATGGTGAAGAGTGACTTACATGGTTGATTAGAGCCAAAATGTGGCCCTAAAATTGACTCGTATAAATGTGGTACCAAGAGGTGGTTAAAGGATGTTAAATTGCATGTTGATGATGTTAAAAGGTCAATTGTACCAATATATGGTGGCAAGTGACTCTTATAGGGTGCAAAGTGACTCTAATATGGTGAAGAGTGACTTACATGGTTGATTAGAGCCAAAATGTGGCCCTAAAATTGACTCGTATAAATGTGGTACCAAGAGGTGGTTAAAGGATGTTAAATTGCATGTTGATGATGTTAAAAGGTCAATTGTACCAATATATGGTGGCAAGTGACTCTTATAGGGTGCAAAGTGACTCTAATATGGTGAAGAGTGACTTACATGGTTGATTAGAGCCAAAATGTGGCCTAAAATTGACTCGTATAAATGTGGTACCAAGAGGTGGTTAAAGGATGTTAAATTGCATGTTGATGATGTTAAAAGGTCAATTGTACCAATATATGGTGGCAAGTGACTCTTATAGGGTGCAAAGTGACTCTAATATGGTGAAGAGTGACTTACATGGTTGATTAGAGCCAAAATGTGGCCTAAAATTGACTCGTATAAATGTGGTACCAAGAGGTGGTTAAAGGATGTTAAATTGCATGTTGATGATGTTAAAAGGTCAATTGTACCAATATATGGTGGCAAGTGACTCTTATAGGGTGCAAAGTGACTCTAATATGGTGAAGAGTGACTTACATGGTTGATTAGAGCCAAAATGTGGCCTAAAATTGACTCGTATAAATGTGGTACCAAGAGGTGGTTAAAGGATGTTAAATTGCATGTTGATGATGTTAAAAGGTCAATTGTACCAATATATGGTGGCAAGTGACTCTTATAGGGTGCAAAGTGACTCTAATATGGTGAAGAGTGACTTACATGGTTGATTAGAGCCAAAATGTGGCCCTAAAATTGACTCGTATAAATGTGGTACCAAGAGGTGGTTAAAGGATGTTAAATTGCATGTTGATGATGTTAAAAGGTCAATTGTACCAATATATGGTGGCAAGTGACTCTTATAGGGTGCAAAGTGACTCTAATATGGTGAAGAGTGACTTACATGGTTGATTAGAGCCAAAATGTGGCCCTAAAATTGACTCGTATAAATGTGGTACCAAGAGGTGGTTAAAGGATGTTAAATTGCATGTTGATGATGTTAAAAGGTCAATTGTACCAATATATGGTGGCAAGTGACTCTTATAGGGTGCAAAGTGACTCTAATATGGTGAAGAGTGACTTACATGGTTGATTAGAGCCAAAATGTGGCCTAAAATTGACTCGTATAAATGTGGTACCAAGAGGTGGTTAAAGGATGTTAAATTGCATGTTGATGATGTTAAAAGGTCAATTGTACCAATATATGGTGGCAAGTGACTCTTATAGGGTGCAAAGTGACTCTAATATGGTGAAGAGTGACTTACATGGTTGATTAGAGCCAAAATGTGGCCTAAAATTGACTCGTATAAATGTGGTACCAAGAGGTGGTTAAAGGATGTTAAATTGCATGTTGATGATGTTAAAAGGTCAATTGTACCAATATATGGTGGCAAGTGACTCTTATAGGGTGCAAAGTGACTCTAATATGGTGAAGAGTGACTTACATGGTTGATTAGAGCCAAAATGTGGCCTAAAATTGACTCGTATAAATGTGGTACCAAGAGGTGGTTAAAGGATGTTAAATTGCATGTTGATGATGTTAAAAGGTCAATTGTACCAATATATGGTGGCAAGTGACTCTTATAGGGTGCAAAGTGACTCTAATATGGTGAAGAGTGACTTACATGGTTGATTAGAGCCAAAATGTGGCCCTAAAATTGACTCGTATAAATGTGGTACCAAGAGGTGGTTAAAGGATGTTAAATTGCATGTATATGATGTTAAAAGGTCAATTGTACCAATATATGGTGGCAAGTGACTCTTATAGGGTGCAAAGTGACTCTAATATGGTGAAGAGTGACTTACATGGTTGATTAGAGCCAAAATGTGGCCCAAAATTGACTCGTATAAATGTGGTACCAAGAGGTGGTTAAAGGATGTTAAATTGCATGTTGATGATGTTAAAAGGTCAATTGTACCAATATATGGTGGCAAGTGACTCTTATAGGGTGCAAAGTGACTCTAATATGGTGAAGAGTGACTTACATGGTTGATTAGAGCCAAAATGTGGCCTAAAATTGACTCGTATAAATGTGGTACCAAGAGGTGGTTAAAGGATGTTAAATTGCATGTTGATGATGTTAAAAGGTCAATTGTACCAATATATGGTGGCAAGTGACTCTTATAGGGTGCAAAGTGACTCTAATATGGTGAAGAGTGACTTACATGGTTGATTAGAGCCAAAATGTGGCCCAAAATTGACTCGTATAAATGTGGTACCAAGAGGTGGTTAAAGGATGTTAAATTGCATGTTGATGATGTTAAAAGGTCAATTGTACCAATATATGGTGGCAAGTGACTCTTATAGGGTGCAAAGTGACTCTAATATGGTGAAGAGTGACTTACATGGTTGATTAGAGCCAAAATGTGGCCTAAAATTGACTCGTATAAATGTGGTACCAAGAGGTGGTTAAAGGATGTTAAATTGCATGTTGATGATGTTAAAAGGTCAATTGTACCAATATATGGTGGCAAGTGACTCTTATAGGGTGCAAAGTGACTCTAATATGGTGAAGAGTGACTTACATGGTTGATTAGAGCCAAAATGTGGCCTAAAATTGACTCGTATAAATGTGGTACCAAGAGGTGGTTAAAGGATGTTAAATTGCATGTTGATGATGTTAAAAGGTCAATTGTACCAATATATGGTGGCAAGTGACTCTTATAGGGTGCAAAGTGACTCTAATATGGTGAAGAGTGACTTACATGGTTGATTAGAGCCAAAATGTGGCCCTAAAATTGACTCGTATAAATGTGGTACCAAGAGGTGGTTAAAGGATGTTAAATTGCATGTTGATGATGTTAAAAGGTCAATTGTACCAATATATGGTGGCAAGTGACTCTTATAGGGTGCAAAGTGACTCTAATATGGTGAAGAGTGACTTACATGGTTGATTAGAGCCAAAATGTGGCCTAAAATTGACTCGTATAAATGTGGTACCAAGAGGTGGTTAAAGGATGTTAAATTGCATGTTGATGATGTTAAAAGGTCAATTGTACCAATATATGGTGGCAAGTGACTCTTATAGGGTGCAAAGTGACTCTAATATGGTGAAGAGTGACTTACATGGTTGATTAGAGCCAAAATGTGGCCCTAAAATTGACTCGTATAAATGTGGTACCAAGAGGTGGTTAAAGGATGTTAAATTGCATGTTGATGATGTTAAAAGGTCAATTGTACCAATATATGGTGGCAAGTGACTCTTATAGGGTGCAAAGTGACTCTAATATGGTGAAGAGTGACTTACATGGTTGATTAGAGCCAAAATGTGGCCCTAAAATTGACTCGTATAAATGTGGTACCAAGAGGTGGTTAAAGGATGTTAAATTGCATGTTGATGATGTTAAAAGGTCAATTGTACCAATATATGGTGGCAAGTGACTCTTATAGGGTGCAAAGTGACTCTAATATGGTGAAGAGTGACTTACATGGTTGATTAGAGCCAAAATGTGGCCCTAAAATTGACTCGTATAAATGTGGTACCAAGAGGTGGTTAAAGGATGTTAAATTGCATGTTGATGATGTTAAAAGGTCAATTGTACCAATATATGGTGGCAAGTGACTCTTATAGGGTGCAAAGTGACTCTAATATGGTGAAGAGTGACTTACATGGTTGATTAGAGCCAAAATGTGGCCTAAAATTGACTCGTATAAATGTGGTACCAAGAGGTGGTTAAAGGATGTTAAATTGCATGTTGATGATGTTAAAAGGTCAATTGTACCAATATATGGTGGCAAGTGACTCTTATAGGGTGCAAAGTGACTCTAATATGGTGAAGAGTGACTTACATGGTTGATTAGAGCCAAAATGTGGCCTAAAATTGACTCGTATAAATGTGGTACCAAGAGGTGGTTAAAGGATGTTAAATTGCATGTTGATGATGTTAAAAGGTCAATTGTACCAATATATGGTGGCAAGTGACTCTTATAGGGTGCAAAGTGACTCTAATATGGTGAAGAGTGACTTACATGGTTGATTAGAGCCAAAATGTGGCCCTAAAATTGACTCGTATAAATGTGGTACCAAGAGGTGGTTAAAGGATGTTAAATTGCATGTTGATGATGTTAAAAGGTCAATTGTACCAATATATGGTGGCAAGTGACTCTTATAGGGTGCAAAGTGACTCTAATATGGTGAAGAGTGACTTACATGGTTGATTAGAGCCAAAATGTGGCCTAAAATTGACTCGTATAAATGTGGTACCAAGAGGTGGTTAAAGGATGTTAAATTGCATGTTGATGATGTTAAAAGGTCAATTGTACCAATATATGGTGGCAAGTGACTCTTATAGGGTGCAAAGTGACTCTAATATGGTGAAGAGTGACTTACATGGTTGATTAGAGCCAAAATGTGGCCCTAAAATTGACTCGTATAAATGTGGTACCAAGAGGTGGTTAAAGGATGTTAAATTGCATGTTGATGATGTTAAAAGGTCAATTGTACCAATATATGGTGGCAAGTGACTCTTATAGGGTGCAAAGTGACTCTAATATGGTGAAGAGTGACTTACATGGTTGATTAGAGCCAAAATGTGGCCCTAAAATTGACTCGTATAAATGTGGTACCAAGAGGTGGTTAAAGGATGTTAAATTGCATGTTGATGATGTTAAAAGGTCAATTGTACCAATATATGGTGGCAAGTGACTCTTATAGGGTGCAAAGTGACTCTAATATGGTGAAGAGTGACTTACATGGTTGATTAGAGCCAAAATGTGGCCTAAAATTGACTCGTATAAATGTGGTACCAAGAGGTGGTTAAAGGATGTTAAATTGCATGTTGATGATGTTAAAAGGTCAATTGTACCAATATATGGTGGCAAGTGACTCTTATAGGGTGCAAAGTGACTCTAATATGGTGAAGAGTGACTTACATGGTTGATTAGAGCCAAAATGTGGCCTAAAATTGACTCGTATAAATGTGGTACCAAGAGGTGGTTAAAGGATGTTAAATTGCATGTTGATGATGTTAAAAGGTCAATTGTACCAATATATGGTGGCAAGTGACTCTTATAGGGTGCAAAGTGACTCTAATATGGTGAAGAGTGACTTACATGGTTGATTAGAGCCAAAATGTGGCCTAAAATTGACTCGTATAAATGTGGTACCAAGAGGTGGTTAAAGGATGTTAAATTGCATGTTGATGATGTTAAAAGGTCAATTGTACCAATATATGGTGGCAAGTGACTCTTATAGGGTGCAAAGTGACTCTAATATGGTGAAGAGTGACTTACATGGTTGATTAGAGCCAAAATGTGGCCCTAAAATTGACTCGTATAAATGTGGTACCAAGAGGTGGTTAAAGGATGTTAAATTGCATGTTGATGATGTTAAAAGGTCAATTGTACCAATATATGGTGGCAAGTGACTCTTATAGGGTGCAAAGTGACTCTAATATGGTGAAGAGTGACTTACATGGTTGATTAGAGCCAAAATGTGGCCTAAAATTGACTCGTATAAATGTGGTACCAAGAGGTGGTTAAAGGATGTTAAATTGCATGTTGATGATGTTAAAAGGTCAATTGTACCAATATATGGTGGCAAGTGACTCTTATAGGGTGCAAAGTGACTCTAATATGGTGAAGAGTGACTTACATGGTTGATTAGAGCCAAAATGTGGCCCTAAAATTGACTCGTATAAATGTGGTACCAAGAGGTGGTTAAAGGATGTTAAATTGCATGTTGATGATGTTAAAAGGTCAATTGTACCAATATATGGTGGCAAGTGACTCTTATAGGGTGCAAAGTGACTCTAATATGGTGAAGAGTGACTTACATGGTTGATTAGAGCCAAAATGTGGCCCTAAAATTGACTCGTATAAATGTGGTACCAAGAGGTGGTTAAAGGATGTTAAATTGCATGTTGATGATGTTAAAAGGTCAATTGTACCAATATATGGTGGCAAGTGACTCTTATAGGGTGCAAAGTGACTCTAATATGGTGAAGAGTGACTTACATGGTTGATTAGAGCCAAAATGTGGCCTAAAATTGACTCGTATAAATGTGGTACCAAGAGGTGGTTAAAGGATGTTAAATTGCATGTTGATGATGTTAAAAGGTCAATTGTACCAATATATGGTGGCAAGTGACTCTTATAGGGTGCAAAGTGACTCTAATATGGTGAAGAGTGACTTACATGGTTGATTAGAGCCAAAATGTGGCCTAAAATTGACTCGTATAAATGTGGTACCAAGAGGTGGTTAAAGGATGTTAAATTGCATGTTGATGATGTTAAAAGGTCAATTGTACCAATATATGGTGGCAAGTGACTCTTATAGGGTGCAAAGTGACTCTAATATGGTGAAGAGTGACTTACATGGTTGATTAGAGCCAAAATGTGGCCCTAAAATTGACTCGTATAAATGTGGTACCAAGAGGTGGTTAAAGGATGTTAAATTGCATGTTGATGATGTTAAAAGGTCAATTGTACCAATATATGGTGGCAAGTGACTCTTATAGGGTGCAAAGTGACTCTAATATGGTGAAGAGTGACTTACATGGTTGATTAGAGCCAAAATGTGGCCTAAAATTGACTCGTATAAATGTGGTACCAAGAGGTGGTTAAAGGATGTTAAATTGCATGTATGATGATGTTAAAAGGTCAATTGTACCAATATATGGTGGCAAGTGACTCTTATAGGGTGCAAAGTGACTCTAATATGGTGAAGAGTGACTTACATGGTTGATTAGAGCCAAAATGTGGCCCTAAAATTGACTCGTATAAATGTGGTACCAAGAGGTGGTTAAAGGATGTTAAATTGCATGTTGATGATGTTAAAAGGTCAATTGTACCAATATATGGTGGCAAGTGACTCTTATAGGGTGCAAAGTGACTCTAATATGGTGAAGAGTGACTTACATGGTTGATTAGAGCCAAAATGTGGCCCTAAAATTGACTCGTATAAATGTGGTACCAAGAGGTGGTTAAAGGATGTTAAATTGCATGTTGATGATGTTAAAAGGTCAATTGTACCAATATATGGTGGCAAGTGACTCTTATAGGGTGCAAAGTGACTCTAATATGGTGAAGAGTGACTTACATGGTTGATTAGAGCCAAAATGTGGCCCTAAAATTGACTCGTATAAATGTGGTACCAAGAGGTGGTTAAAGGATGTTAAATTGCATGTTGATGATGTTAAAAGGTCAATTGTACCAATATATGGTGGCAAGTGACTCTTATAGGGTGCAAAGTGACTCTAATATGGTGAAGAGTGACTTACATGGTTGATTAGAGCCAAAATGTGGCCTAAAATTGACTCGTATAAATGTGGTACCAAGAGGTGGTTAAAGGATGTTAAATTGCATGTTGATGATGTTAAAAGGTCAATTGTACCAATATATGGTGGCAAGTGACTCTTATAGGGTGCAAAGTGACTCTAATATGGTGAAGAGTGACTTACATGGTTGATTAGAGCCAAAATGTGGCCTAAAATTGACTCGTATAAATGTGGTACCAAGAGGTGGTTAAAGGATGTTAAATTGCATGTTGATGATGTTAAAAGGTCAATTGTACCAATATATGGTGGCAAGTGACTCTTATAGGGTGCAAAGTGACTCTAATATGGTGAAGAGTGACTTACATGGTTGATTAGAGCCAAAATGTGGCCCAAAATTGACTCGTATAAATGTGGTACCAAGAGGTGGTTAAAGGATGTTAAATTGCATGTTGATGATGTTAAAAGGTCAATTGTACCAATATATGGTGGCAAGTGACTCTTATAGGGTGCAAAGTGACTCTAATATGGTGAAGAGTGACTTACATGGTTGATTAGAGCCAAAATGTGGCCTAAAATTGACTCGTATAAATGTGGTACCAAGAGGTGGTTAAAGGATGTTAAATTGCATGTTGATGATGTTAAAAGGTCAATTGTACCAATATATGGTGGCAAGTGACTCTTATAGGGTGCAAAGTGACTCTAATATGGTGAAGAGTGACTTACATGGTTGATTAGAGCCAAAATGTGGCCCAAAATTGACTCGTATAAATGTGGTACCAAGAGGTGGTTAAAGGATGTTAAATTGCATGTTGATGATGTTAAAAGGTCAATTGTACCAATATATGGTGGCAAGTGACTCTTATAGGGTGCAAAGTGACTCTAATATGGTGAAGAGTGACTTACATGGTTGATTAGAGCCAAAATGTGGCCTAAAATTGACTCGTATAAATGTGGTACCAAGAGGTGGTTAAAGGATGTTAAATTGCATGTTGATGATGTTAAAAGGTCAATTGTACCAATATATGGTGGCAAGTGACTCTTATAGGGTGCAAAGTGACTCTAATATGGTGAAGAGTGACTTACATGGTTGATTAGAGCCAAAATGTGGCCTAAAATTGACTCGTATAAATGTGGTACCAAGAGGTGGTTAAAGGATGTTAAATTGCATGTTGATGATGTTAAAAGGTCAATTGTACCAATATATGGTGGCAAGTGACTCTTATAGGGTGCAAAGTGACTCTAATATGGTGAAGAGTGACTTACATGGTTGATTAGAGCCAAAATGTGGCCCTAAAATTGACTCGTATAAATGTGGTACCAAGAGGTGGTTAAAGGATGTTAAATTGCATGTTGATGATGTTAAAAGGTCAATTGTACCAATATATGGTGGCAAGTGACTCTTATAGGGTGCAAAGTGACTCTAATATGGTGAAGAGTGACTTACATGGTTGATTAGAGCCAAAATGTGGCCTAAAATTGACTCGTATAAATGTGGTACCAAGAGGTGGTTAAAGGATGTTAAATTGCATGTTGATGATGTTAAAAGGTCAATTGTACCAATATATGGTGGCAAGTGACTCTTATAGGGTGCAAAGTGACTCTAATATGGTGAAGAGTGACTTACATGGTTGATTAGAGCCAAAATGTGGCCCTAAAATTGACTCGTATAAATGTGGTACCAAGAGGTGGTTAAAGGATGTTAAATTGCATGTTGATGATGTTAAAAGGTCAATTGTACCAATATATGGTGGCAAGTGACTCTTATAGGGTGCAAAGTGACTCTAATATGGTGAAGAGTGACTTACATGGTTGATTAGAGCCAAAATGTGGCCTAAAATTGACTCGTATAAATGTGGTACCAAGAGGTGGTTAAAGGATGTTAAATTGCATGTTGATGATGTTAAAAGGTCAATTGTACCAATATATGGTGGCAAGTGACTCTTATAGGGTGCAAAGTGACTCTAATATGGTGAAGAGTGACTTACATGGTTGATTAGAGCCAAAATGTGGCCTAAAATTGACTCGTATAAATGTGGTACCAAGAGGTGGTTAAAGGATGTTAAATTGCATGTTGATGATGTTAAAAGGTCAATTGTACCAATATATGGTGGCAAGTGACTCTTATAGGGTGCAAAGTGACTCTAATATGGTGAAGAGTGACTTACATGGTTGATTAGAGCCAAAATGTGGCCTAAAATTGACTCGTATAAATGTGGTACCAAGAGGTGGTTAAAGGATGTTAAATTGCATGTTGATGATGTTAAAAGGTCAATTGTACCAATATATGGTGGCAAGTGACTCTTATAGGGTGCAAAGTGACTCTAATATGGTGAAGAGTGACTTACATGGTTGATTAGAGCCAAAATGTGGCCTAAAATTGACTCGTATAAATGTGGTACCAAGAGGTGGTTAAAGGATGTTAAATTGCATGTTGATGATGTTAAAAGGTCAATTGTACCAATATATGGTGGCAAGTGACTCTTATAGGGTGCAAAGTGACTCTAATATGGTGAAGAGTGACTTACATGGTTGATTAGAGCCAAAATGTGGCCTAAAATTGACTCGTATAAATGTGGTACCAAGAGGTGGTTAAAGGATGTTAAATTGCATGTTGATGATGTTAAAAGGTCAATTGTACCAATATATGGTGGCAAGTGACTCTTATAGGGTGCAAAGTGACTCTAATATGGTGAAGAGTGACTTACATGGTTGATTAGAGCCAAAATGTGGCCTAAAATTGACTCGTATAAATGTGGTACCAAGAGGTGGTTAAAGGATGTTAAATTGCATGTTGATGATGTTAAAAGGTCAATTGTACCAATATATGGTGGCAAGTGACTCTTATAGGGTGCAAAGTGACTCTAATATGGTGAAGAGTGACTTACATGGTTGATTAGAGCCAAAATGTGGCCCTAAAATTGACTCGTATAAATGTGGTACCAAGAGGTGGTTAAAGGATGTTAAATTGCATGTTGATGATGTTAAAAGGTCAATTGTACCAATATATGGTGGCAAGTGACTCTTATAGGGTGCAAAGTGACTCTAATATGGTGAAGAGTGACTTACATGGTTGATTAGAGCCAAAATGTGGCCTAAAATTGACTCGTATAAATGTGGTACCAAGAGGTGGTTAAAGGATGTTAAATTGCATGTTGATGATGTTAAAAGGTCAATTGTACCAATATATGGTGGCAAGTGACTCTTATAGGGTGCAAAGTGACTCTAATATGGTGAAGAGTGACTTACATGGTTGATTAGAGCCAAAATGTGGCCCTAAAATTGACTCGTATAAATGTGGTACCAAGAGGTGGTTAAAGGATGTTAAATTGCATGTTGATGATGTTAAAAGGTCAATTGTACCAATATATGGTGGCAAGTGACTCTTATAGGGTGCAAAGTGACTCTAATATGGTGAAGAGTGACTTACATGGTTGATTAGAGCCAAAATGTGGCCTAAAATTGACTCGTATAAATGTGGTACCAAGAGGTGGTTAAAGGATGTTAAATTGCATGTTGATGATGTTAAAAGGTCAATTGTACCAATATATGGTGGCAAGTGACTCTTATAGGGTGCAAAGTGACTCTAATATGGTGAAGAGTGACTTACATGGTTGATTAGAGCCAAAATGTGGCCCAAAATTGACTCGTATAAATGTGGTACCAAGAGGTGGTTAAAGGATGTTAAATTGCATGTTGATGATGTTAAAAGGTCAATTGTACCAATATATGGTGGCAAGTGACTCTTATAGGGTGCAAAGTGACTCTAATATGGTGAAGAGTGACTTACATGGTTGATTAGAGCCAAAATGTGGCCTAAAATTGACTCGTATAAATGTGGTACCAAGAGGTGGTTAAAGGATGTTAAATTGCATGTTGATGATGTTAAAAGGTCAATTGTACCAATATATGGTGGCAAGTGACTCTTATAGGGTGCAAAGTGACTCTAATATGGTGAAGAGTGACTTACATGGTTGATTAGAGCCAAAATGTGGCCCAAAATTGACTCGTATAAATGTGGTACCAAGAGGTGGTTAAAGGATGTTAAATTGCATGTTGATGATGTTAAAAGGTCAATTGTACCAATATATGGTGGCAAGTGACTCTTATAGGGTGCAAAGTGACTCTAATATGGTGAAGAGTGACTTACATGGTTGATTAGAGCCAAAATGTGGCCCTAAAATTGACTCGTATAAATGTGGTACCAAGAGGTGGTTAAAGGATGTTAAATTGCATGTTGATGATGTTAAAAGGTCAATTGTACCAATATATGGTGGCAAGTGACTCTTATAGGGTGCAAAGTGACTCTAATATGGTGAAGAGTGACTTACATGGTTGATTAGAGCCAAAATGTGGCCCTAAAATTGACTCGTATAAATGTGGTACCAAGAGGTGGTTAAAGGATGTTAAATTGCATGTTGATGATGTTAAAAGGTCAATTGTACCAATATATGGTGGCAAGTGACTCTTATAGGGTGCAAAGTGACTCTAATATGGTGAAGAGTGACTTACATGGTTGATTAGAGCCAAAATGTGGCCTAAAATTGACTCGTATAAATGTGGTACCAAGAGGTGGTTAAAGGATGTTAAATTGCATGTTGATGATGTTAAAAGGTCAATTGTACCAATATATGGTGGCAAGTGACTCTTATAGGGTGCAAAGTGACTCTAATATGGTGAAGAGTGACTTACATGGTTGATTAGAGCCAAAATGTGGCCTAAAATTGACTCGTATAAATGTGGTACCAAGAGGTGGTTAAAGGATGTTAAATTGCATGTTGATGATGTTAAAAGGTCAATTGTACCAATATATGGTGGCAAGTGACTCTTATAGGGTGCAAAGTGACTCTAATATGGTGAAGAGTGACTTACATGGTTGATTAGAGCCAAAATGTGGCCTAAAATTGACTCGTATAAATGTGGTACCAAGAGGTGGTTAAAGGATGTTAAATTGCATGTTGATGATGTTAAAAGGTCAATTGTACCAATATATGGTGGCAAGTGACTCTTATAGGGTGCAAAGTGACTCTAATATGGTGAAGAGTGACTTACATGGTTGATTAGAGCCAAAATGTGGCCCTAAAATTGACTCGTATAAATGTGGTACCAAGAGGTGGTTAAAGGATGTTAAATTGCATGTTGATGATGTTAAAAGGTCAATTGTACCAATATATGGTGGCAAGTGACTCTTATAGGGTGCAAAGTGACTCTAATATGGTGAAGAGTGACTTACATGGTTGATTAGAGCCAAAATGTGGCCTAAAATTGACTCGTATAAATGTGGTACCAAGAGGTGGTTAAAGGATGTTAAATTGCATGTTGATGATGTTAAAAGGTCAATTGTACCAATATATGGTGGCAAGTGACTCTTATAGGGTGCAAAGTGACTCTAATATGGTGAAGAGTGACTTACATGGTTGATTAGAGCCAAAATGTGGCCTAAAATTGACTCGTATAAATGTGGTACCAAGAGGTGGTTAAAGGATGTTAAATTGCATGTTGATGATGTTAAAAGGTCAATTGTACCAATATATGGTGGCAAGTGACTCTTATAGGGTGCAAAGTGACTCTAATATGGTGAAGAGTGACTTACATGGTTGATTAGAGCCAAAATGTGGCCCTAAAATTGACTCGTATAAATGTGGTACCAAGAGGTGGTTAAAGGATGTTAAATTGCATGTTGATGATGTTAAAAGGTCAATTGTACCAATATATGGTGGCAAGTGACTCTTATAGGGTGCAAAGTGACTCTAATATGGTGAAGAGTGACTTACATGGTTGATTAGAGCCAAAATGTGGCCCTAAAATTGACTCGTATAAATGTGGTACCAAGAGGTGGTTAAAGGATGTTAAATTGCATGTTGATGATGTTAAAAGGTCAATTGTACCAATATATGGTGGCAAGTGACTCTTATAGGGTGCAAAGTGACTCTAATATGGTGAAGAGTGACTTACATGGTTGATTAGAGCCAAAATGTGGCCTAAAATTGACTCGTATAAATGTGGTACCAAGAGGTGGTTAAAGGATGTTAAATTGCATGTTGATGATGTTAAAAGGTCAATTGTACCAATATATGGTGGCAAGTGACTCTTATAGGGTGCAAAGTGACTCTAATATGGTGAAGAGTGACTTACATGGTTGATTAGAGCCAAAATGTGGCCTAAAATTGACTCGTATAAATGTGGTACCAAGAGGTGGTTAAAGGATGTTAAATTGCATGTTGATGATGTTAAAAGGTCAATTGTACCAATATATGGTGGCAAGTGACTCTTATAGGGTGCAAAGTGACTCTAATATGGTGAAGAGTGACTTACATGGTTGATTAGAGCCAAAATGTGGCCCTAAAATTGACTCGTATAAATGTGGTACCAAGAGGTGGTTAAAGGATGTTAAATTGCATGTTGATGATGTTAAAAGGTCAATTGTACCAATATATGGTGGCAAGTGACTCTTATAGGGTGCAAAGTGACTCTAATATGGTGAAGAGTGACTTACATGGTTGATTAGAGCCAAAATGTGGCCCTAAATTGACTCGTATAAATGTGGTACCAAGAGGTGGTTAAAGGATGTTAAATTGCATGTATATGATGTTAAAAGGTCAATTGTACCAATATATGGTGGCAAGTGACTCTTATAGGGTGCAAAGTGACTCTAATATGGTGAAGAGTGACTTACATGGTTGATTAGAGCCAAAATGTGGCCCTAAAATTGACTCGTATAAATGTGGTACCAAGAGGTGGTTAAAGGATGTTAAATTGCATGTTGATGATGTTAAAAGGTCAATTGTACCAATATATGGTGGCAAGTGACTCTTATAGGGTGCAAAGTGACTCTAATATGGTGAAGAGTGACTTACATGGTTGATTAGAGCCAAAATGTGGCCTAAAATTGACTCGTATAAATGTGGTACCAAGAGGTGGTTAAAGGATGTTAAATTGCATGTTGATGATGTTAAAAGGTCAATTGTACCAATATATGGTGGCAAGTGACTCTTATAGGGTGCAAAGTGACTCTAATATGGTGAAGAGTGACTTACATGGTTGATTAGAGCCAAAATGTGGCCTAAAATTGACTCGTATAAATGTGGTACCAAGAGGTGGTTAAAGGATGTTAAATTGCATGTTGATGATGTTAAAAGGTCAATTGTACCAATATATGGTGGCAAGTGACTCTTATAGGGTGCAAAGTGACTCTAATATGGTGAAGAGTGACTTACATGGTTGATTAGAGCCAAAATGTGGCCTAAAATTGACTCGTATAAATGTGGTACCAAGAGGTGGTTAAAGGATGTTAAATTGCATGTTGATGATGTTAAAAGGTCAATTGTACCAATATATGGTGGCAAGTGACTCTTATAGGGTGCAAAGTGACTCTAATATGGTGAAGAGTGACTTACATGGTTGATTAGAGCCAAAATGTGGCCTAAAATTGACTCGTATAAATGTGGTACCAAGAGGTGGTTAAAGGATGTTAAATTGCATGTTGATGATGTTAAAAGGTCAATTGTACCAATATATGGTGGCAAGTGACTCTTATAGGGTGCAAAGTGACTCTAATATGGTGAAGAGTGACTTACATGGTTGATTAGAGCCAAAATGTGGCCTAAAATTGACTCGTATAAATGTGGTACCAAGAGGTGGTTAAAGGATGTTAAATTGCATGTTGATGATGTTAAAAGGTCAATTGTACCAATATATGGTGGCAAGTGACTCTTATAGGGTGCAAAGTGACTCTAATATGGTGAAGAGTGACTTACATGGTTGATTAGAGCCAAAATGTGGCCCTAAAATTGACTCGTATAAATGTGGTACCAAGAGGTGGTTAAAGGATGTTAAATTGCATGTTGATGATGTTAAAAGGTCAATTGTACCAATATATGGTGGCAAGTGACTCTTATAGGGTGCAAAGTGACTCTAATATGGTGAAGAGTGACTTACATGGTTGATTAGAGCCAAAATGTGGCCCTAAAATTGACTCGTATAAATGTGGTACCAAGAGGTGGTTAAAGGATGTTAAATTGCATGTTGATGATGTTAAAAGGTCAATTGTACCAATATATGGTGGCAAGTGACTCTTATAGGGTGCAAAGTGACTCTAATATGGTGAAGAGTGACTTACATGGTTGATTAGAGCCAAAATGTGGCCTAAAATTGACTCGTATAAATGTGGTACCAAGAGGTGGTTAAAGGATGTTAAATTGCATGTTGATGATGTTAAAAGGTCAATTGTACCAATATATGGTGGCAAGTGACTCTTATAGGGTGCAAAGTGACTCTAATATGGTGAAGAGTGACTTACATGGTTGATTAGAGCCAAAATGTGGCCCTAAAATTGACTCGTATAAATGTGGTACCAAGAGGTGGTTAAAGGATGTTAAATTGCATGTTGATGATGTTAAAAGGTCAATTGTACCAATATATGGTGGCAAGTGACTCTTATAGGGTGCAAAGTGACTCTAATATGGTGAAGAGTGACTTACATGGTTGATTAGAGCCAAAATGTGGCCTAAAATTGACTCGTATAAATGTGGTACCAAGAGGTGGTTAAAGGATGTTAAATTGCATGTTGATGATGTTAAAAGGTCAATTGTACCAATATATGGTGGCAAGTTACTCTTATAGGGTGCAAAGTGACTCTAATATGGTGAAGAGTGACTTACATGGTTGATTAGAGCCAAAATGTGGCCTAAAATTGACTCGTATAAATGTGGTACCAAGAGGTGGTTAAAGGATGTTAAATTGCATGTTGATGATGTTAAAAGGTCAATTGTACCAATATATGGTGGCAAGTGACTCTTATAGGGTGCAAAGTGACTCTAATATGGTGAAGAGTGACTTACATGGTTGATTAGAGCCAAAATGTGGCCCAAAATTGACTCGTATAAATGTGGTACCAAGAGGTGGTTAAAGGATGTTAAATTGCATGTTGATGATGTTAAAAGGTCAATTGTACCAATATATGGTGGCAAGTGACTCTTATAGGGTGCAAAGTGACTCTAATATGGTGAAGAGTGACTTACATGGTTGATTAGAGCCAAAATGTGGCCCTAAAATTGACTCGTATAAATGTGGTACCAAGAGGTGGTTAAAGGATGTTAAATTGCATGTTGATGATGTTAAAAGGTCAATTGTACCAATATATGGTGGCAAGTGACTCTTATAGGGTGCAAAGTGACTCTAATATGGTGAAGAGTGACTTACATGGTTGATTAGAGCCAAAATGTGGCCTAAAATTGACTCGTATAAATGTGGTACCAAGAGGTGGTTAAAGGATGTTAAATTGCATGTTGATGATGTTAAAAGGTCAATTGTACCAATATATGGTGGCAAGTGACTCTTATAGGGTGCAAAGTGACTCTAATATGGTGAAGAGTGACTTACATGGTTGATTAGAGCCAAAATGTGGCCCTAAAATTGACTCGTATAAATGTGGTACCAAGAGGTGGTTAAAGGATGTTAAATTGCATGTTGATGATGTTAAAAGGTCAATTGTACCAATATATGGTGGCAAGTGACTCTTATAGGGTGCAAAGTGACTCTAATATGGTGAAGAGTGACTTACATGGTTGATTAGAGCCAAAATGTGGCCCTAAAATTGACTCGTATAAATGTGGTACCAAGAGGTGGTTAAAGGATGTTAAATTGCATGTTGATGATGTTAAAAGGTCAATTGTACCAATATATGGTGGCAAGTGACTCTTATAGGGTGCAAAGTGACTCTAATATGGTGAAGAGTGACTTACATGGTTGATTAGAGCCAAAATGTGGCCTAAAATTGACTCGTATAAATGTGGTACCAAGAGGTGGTTAAAGGATGTTAAATTGCATGTTGATGATGTTAAAAGGTCAATTGTACCAATATATGGTGGCAAGTGACTCTTATAGGGTGCAAAGTGACTCTAATATGGTGAAGAGTGACTTACATGGTTGATTAGAGCCAAAATGTGGCCTAAAATTGACTCGTATAAATGTGGTACCAAGAGGTGGTTAAAGGATGTTAAATTGCATGTTGATGATGTTAAAAGGTCAATTGTACCAATATATGGTGGCAAGTGACTCTTATAGGGTGCAAAGTGACTCTAATATGGTGAAGAGTGACTTACATGGTTGATTAGAGCCAAAATGTGGCCCTAAAATTGACTCGTATAAATGTGGTACCAAGAGGTGGTTAAAGGATGTTAAATTGCATGTTGATGATGTTAAAAGGTCAATTGTACCAATATATGGTGGCAAGTGACTCTTATAGGGTGCAAAGTGACTCTAATATGGTGAAGAGTGACTTACATGGTTGATTAGAGCCAAAATGTGGCCTAAAATTGACTCGTATAAATGTGGTACCAAGAGGTGGTTAAAGGATGTTAAATTGCATGTTGATGATGTTAAAAGGTCAATTGTACCAATATATGGTGGCAAGTGACTCTTATAGGGTGCAAAGTGACTCTAATATGGTGAAGAGTGACTTACATGGTTGATTAGAGCCAAAATGTGGCCCTAAAATTGACTCGTATAAATGTGGTACCAAGAGGTGGTTAAAGGAATGTTAAATTGCATGTTGATGATGTTAAAAGGTCAATTGTACCAATATATGGTGGCAAGTGACTCTTATAGGGTGCAAAGTGACTCTAATATGGTGAAGAGTGACTTACATGGTTGATTAGAGCCAAAATGTGGCCCTAAAATTGACTCGTATAAATGTGGTACCAAGAGGTGGTTAAAGGATGTTAAATTGCATGTTGATGATGTTAAAAGGTCAATTGTACCAATATATGGTGGCAAGTGACTCTTATAGGGTGCAAAGTGACTCTAATATGGTGAAGAGTGACTTACATGGTTGATTAGAGCCAAAATGTGGCCTAAAATTGACTCGTATAAATGTGGTACCAAGAGGTGGTTAAAGGATGTTAAATTGCATGTTGATGATGTTAAAAGGTCAATTGTACCAATATATGGTGGCAAGTGACTCTTATAGGGTGCAAAGTGACTCTAATATGGTGAAGAGTGACTTACATGGTTGATTAGAGCCAAAATGTGGCCCTAAAATTGACTCGTATAAATGTGGTACCAAGAGGTGGTTAAAGGATGTTAAATTGCATGTTGATGATGTTAAAAGGTCAATTGTACCAATATATGGTGGCAAGTGACTCTTATAGGGTGCAAAGTGACTCTAATATGGTGAAGAGTGACTTACATGGTTGATTAGAGCCAAAATGTGGCCCTAAAATTGACTCGTATAAATGTGGTACCAAGAGGTGGTTAAAGGATGTTAAATTGCATGTTGATGATGTTAAAAGGTCAATTGTACCAATATATGGTGGCAAGTGACTCTTATAGGGTGCAAAGTGACTCTAATATGGTGAAGAGTGACTTACATGGTTGATTAGAGCCAAAATGTGGCCTAAAATTGACTCGTATAAATGTGGTACCAAGAGGTGGTTAAAGGATGTTAAATTGCATGTTGATGATGTTAAAAGGTCAATTGTACCAATATATGGTGGCAAGTGACTCTTATAGGGTGCAAAGTGACTCTAATATGGTGAAGAGTGACTTACATGGTTGATTAGAGCCAAAATGTGGCCCTAAAATTGACTCGTATAAATGTGGTACCAAGAGGTGGTTAAAGGATGTTAAATTGCATGTTGATGATGTTAAAAGGTCAATTGTACCAATATATGGTGGCAAGTGACTCTTATAGGGTGCAAAGTGACTCTAATATGGTGAAGAGTGACTTACATGGTTGATTAGAGCCAAAATGTGGCCTAAAATTGACTCGTATAAATGTGGTACCAAGAGGTGGTTAAAGGATGTTAAATTGCATGTTGATGATGTTAAAAGGTCAATTGTACCAATATATGGTGGCAAGTGACTCTTATAGGGTGCAAAGTGACTCTAATATGGTGAAGAGTGACTTACATGGTTGATTAGAGCCAAAATGTGGCCCTAAAATTGACTCGTATAAATGTGGTACCAAGAGGTGGTTAAAGGATGTTAAATTGCATGTTGATGATGTTAAAAGGTCAATTGTACCAATATATGGTGGCAAGTGACTCTTATAGGGTGCAAAGTGACTCTAATATGGTGAAGAGTGACTTACATGGTTGATTAGAGCCAAAATGTGGCCTAAAATTGACTCGTATAAATGTGGTACCAAGAGGTGGTTAAAGGATGTTAAATTGCATGTTGATGATGTTAAAAGGTCAATTGTACCAATATATGGTGGCAAGTGACTCTTATAGGGTGCAAAGTGACTCTAATATGGTGAAGAGTGACTTACATGGTTGATTAGAGCCAAAATGTGGCCCTAAAATTGACTCGTATAAATGTGGTACCAAGAGGTGGTTAAAGGATGTTAAATTGCATGTTGATGATGTTAAAAGGTCAATTGTACCAATATATGGTGGCAAGTGACTCTTATAGGGTGCAAAGTGACTCTAATATGGTGAAGAGTGACTTACATGGTTGATTAGAGCCAAAATGTGGCCTAAAATTGACTCGTATAAATGTGGTACCAAGAGGTGGTTAAAGGATGTTAAATTGCATGTTTATGATGTTAAAAGGTCAATTGTACCAATATATGGTGGCAAGTGACTCTTATAGGGTGCAAAGTGACTCTAATATGGTGAAGAGTGACTTACATGGTTGATTAGAGCCAAAATGTGGCCTAAAATTGACTCGTATAAATGTGGTACCAAGAGGTGGTTAAAGGATGTTAAATTGCATGTTGATGATGTTAAAAGGTCAATTGTACCAATATATGGTGGCAAGTGACTCTTATAGGGTGCAAAGTGACTCTAATATGGTGAAGAGTGACTTACATGGTTGATTAGAGCCAAAATGTGGCCCTAAAATTGACTCGTATAAATGTGGTACCAAGAGGTGGTTTAAAGGAATGTTAAATTGCATGTATATGATGTTAAAAGGTCAATTGTACCAATATATGGTGGCAAGTGACTCTTATAGGGTGCAAAGTGACTCTAATATGGTGAAGAGTGACTTACATGGTTGATTAGAGCCAAAATGTGGCCCTAAAATTGACTCGTATAAATGTGGTACCAAGAGGTGGTTAAAGGATGTTAAATTGCATGTTGATGATGTTAAAAGGTCAATTGTACCAATATATGGTGGCAAGTTACTCTTATAGGGTGCAAAGTGACTCTAATATGGTGAAGAGTGACTTTACATGGTTGATTAGAGCCAAATGTGGCCCAAAATTGACTCGTATAAATGTGGTACCAAGAGGTGGTTTAAAGGAAGTAAATTGCATGTATATGATGTTAAAAGGTCAATTGTACCAATATATGGTGGCAAGTGACTCTTATAGGGTGCAAAGTGACTCTAATATGGTGAAGAGTGACTTACATGGTTGATTAGAGCCAAAATGTGGCCTAAAATTGACTCGTATAAATGTGGTACCAAGAGGTGGTTAAAGGATGTTAAATTGCATGTTGATGATGTTAAAAGGTCAATTGTACCTATATATGGTGGCAAGTGACTCTTATAGGGTGCAAAGTGACTCTAATATGGTTGAAGAGTGACTTACATGGTTGATTAGAGCCAAAATGTGGCCTAAAATTGACTCGTATAAATGTGGTACCAAGAGGTGGTTAAAGGATGTAAATTGCATGTTGATGATGTTTAAAAGGTCAATTGTACCAATATATGGTGGCAAGTTACTCTTATAGGGTGCAAAGTGACTCCTAATATGGTGAAGAGTGATTACATTGTTGATTAGAGCCAAAATGGGGCCCTAAAATTGACTCGTATAAATGTCTGTACCAAGAGGTGGTTAAAGGATGTTAAATTGCATGTTGATGATGTTAAAAGGTCAATATACCACTATATGGTGGCAAGGACTCTTATAGGGTGCAACCGTGACTCAAATAGGTGAAAGTGACTTACATTGAGTTGAATTTAGAGCCAAATGTGGTCCCTACAAATGAGCTCGTATAAATGTGGTACAAGAGGTGGGTAAGAGTTTGTTAAATTGCAGTTGACGATGCTGTTAAAGTTCACTGTATACCAATATATGGTGGCCAAGGTGACTCTTCTAGGTTGCAAACGTGACTCTAATATGGTGAAGAGTGACTTACATGGTTGATTAGAGCCAAAATGTGGCCAAAATGATCGTATAAATGTGGTACCAAGAGGTGGTTAAAGGATGGTCAAATTGCGTTATGATGTTAAAAGTTCAATGTACCATATATGGTGGCAAGTGACTCTTATAGGGTGCAAAGTGACTCTAATATGGTGAAGAGTGATTTACTTGGTGATTAGAGCCAAAATGTGGCCTAAAATTGACTCGTATAAATGTGGTACCAAGAGGTGGTTAAAGGATGTTAAAGTGATTATGGTGATGATGTTAAAAGGTCAATTGTACCAATATATGGTGGCAGGACTCTATGGGTGCAAAGTGACTCTAATATGGTGAAGGTGACTTACATGTGGTGATTACAGCCAAATGTGGCCTAAAATTGACTCGTATAAATGCGGTACCAGAGGTGGTAAAGGAAGTTAAAATTGCATGTATATGATGTTAAAAGGTCAATTTACCTTTATGG